>NC_083424.1:52293525-52593525 GCF_020745735.1 Hemiscyllium ocellatum
CTGCCACCGCAGGAACTGTATAACCTGTGCCCACACCTCCTCCCTCACCTCTAACCAAGGCCCTAAAAGAGCCTTCCACATCCATCAAAGTTTTACCTGCACATCCACTAATATCATTTATAGTATCTGTTGCTCCCGATGCGGTCTCCTCTACATTGGGGAGACTGGGCGCCTCCTAGCAGAGCGCTTTAGGGAACATCTCCGGGACACCGGCACCAATCAACCACACCGCCCCATGGCCCAACATTTCAACTCCCCCTCCCACTCTGCCGAGGACATGGAGGTCCTGGGCCTCCTTCACCGCCGCTCCCTCACCACCAGACGCCTGGATGAAGAACGCCTCATCTTCCGCCTCGGAACACTTCAACCCCAGGGCATCAATGTGGACTTCAACAGTTTCCTCATTTCCCCTTCCCCCACCTCACCCTAGTTCCAAACTTCCAGCTCAGCACTGTCCCCATGTCCTACCTGCCTATCTCCTTTTCCACCTATCCACTCCACCCTCTCCTCCCTGACCTATCACCTTCATCCCCTCCCCCATTCACCTATTGTACTCTATGGTACTTTCTCCCCACCCCCACCCTCCTCTAGCTTATCTCTTCACGCTTCAGGCTCTCTGCCTTTATTCCTGATGAAGGGCTTTTGCCCGAAACGTCGATTTCGCTGCTCCTTGGATGCTGCCTGAACTGCTGTGCTCTTCCAGCACCACTGATCTAGAATCTGGTTTCCAGCATCTGCAGTCATTGTTTTTACCTCCCTGAAGAGTAACCTACCCAGACCCATTCCCCTACCCTATTACTCCACATTTACCCCTGACTAATGCACCTAACCTACACATCCCTGAGCACTATGGGTAATTTAGCGTAGCCAATTCACCCTAACCTGCACATCCCTGAACACTATGGGTAATTTAGCATGGCCAATTCACCCTAACCTACACATCCCTGAACACTATGGGTAATTTAGCATGGCCAATTCACCCTCACCTACACATCCCTGAACACTATGGGTAATTTAGCATGGTCAATTCACCCTAACCTGCACATCCTTGAACACTATGGGTAATTTAGCATGGCCAATCCACCCGAACCTACACATCCCTGAACACTATGGGTAATTTAGCATGGCCAATTCACCCTAACCTGCACATCCCTAACACTATGGGTAATTTAGCATGGCCAATTCACCCTAACCTGCACATCCCTAACACTATGGGTAAGTTAGCATGGCCAATTCACCCTAACCTGCACATCCCTGGACATTGTGGGTAATTTAGCGTGGCCAATTCACCCTAACCTGCACATCCCTAACACTATGGGTAGGTTAACATGGTCAATTCACCCTAACCTGCACATCCCTGAACACTATGGGTAATTTAGTATGGCCAATTCACCCTAACCTACACATCCCTGAACACGACGGGTAATATAGCATGGCCAATCCACCCTAACCTACACATCCCTGAACACGACGGGTAATATAGCATGGCCAATCCACCCTAACCTACACATCCCTGAACACGACGGGTAATATAGCATGGCCAATTCACCCTAAACGGCACATCATTGGACTGTGGGAAGAAACCAAAGCACTCAGAGGAACCCCACACAGACACAAGGAGAATGATCAAACTTCACACAGACTGAGGCTGGAATCAAACCCGGGCCCCTGGCACTGTGAGGCAGCAGTGCTGAGCACTGGGCCACCGTGCCATCCCATGGAATCCCCGAATTAAGTGTGAGTTGGGGCTGGAATGGACAATATCTTCCAAAGGGGAATGGGATAACTACCTGAAGGGATTAATTTACAAGATTACAGGGACAAACAAAAATGCGGGGTGTTCTTCTTGTGCGATGACTGTATACATTCCCTATTTGGGGAAAGGCCGAGGTTCAAACCCCACCAGCTCCTGGAGTAATATCCCTGCGCAGGTCAATAGGTTCATTTTTTTTCATAAACATACATGGGGAAAGTTAAGGAGTGACTTTTTTCCTTCTTTCGGCCACTAATTTGATCCATGCTCCTTCTCCATCTTCAAACTTGACACCTGAAATCCATTTCCAGGAGTAAATTAAGATCATGTGATTTTGCAGATCAATATCAAACCTGCTACATCGGGGAGTCATTGGTGCATTTAAATACAGCTACACCGGGGAGACATTGGTGCATTCAAATACTGCTACACTGGGGAGACATTGGTGCATTCAAATACTGCTACACTGGGGAGACATTGGTGCATTTAAATACTGCTACACTGGGGAGACATTGGTGCATTCAAATACTGCTACACTGGGAAAAAAATGGTGTATTTAAATACCATTAAACGGGAAAACATTGATGTATTTAAATACTGTTACACCAGCGAGACATTGGTGCATTTAAATACTGCTACACTGGGGAGACATTGGTGCATTTAATACTGCTGCACCAGGGAGACATTGGTGTTATTAAATATAGCTACACCGGGCAGACATTGTTGTGTTCAAATACTGCTGCACGGGGGAGACCTTGATGCATTAAATGCAGCCATACTGGGGAGACATTGGGGAATTGAAATACTGCGACAGTGGGGAGATATTGGTGTGTTTAAATACTCCTGCATTGGGAAGACATTGGTGTATTTAAACACTGCTACACTGGGGAGACATTGGTGTATTTAAATACTGCTACACCGGGGAGACATTGTTGTGTTCAAATACTGCTGCACGGGGGAGACCTTGATGCATTAAATGCAGCCATACTGGGGAGACATTGGGGAATTGAAATACTGCTACACCGGGGAGACATTAGTGCATTCAAATACTACTACACCGGGGAGACACTGGTGTATTTAAATACTACTACACCGGGGAGACACTGGTGTATTTAAATACTACTACACCGGGGAGACTTTGGTGCATTTAAATACTGCTACACTGGGAAGACATTAGTGCATTTAAATACTCCTATACCTGGGTAAACATTGGTGCATGTAAATACTGCCACATTAGGGAGACATTGGTGTATTTAAATACTGCTACACCAGGGAAACATTGGTGTATTTAAATTCCAGTAGACCAGGGAAACATTGCATACTTAAATACCGCTACACTGGGGTGTCATTGGTGCATTTAAACACTTTTAAACGAGGGAGACATTGGTGCATTTAATACTGCTACACCGGGGAGACGTTGGCGCATTTAAATACTGCTACACTGGGGAGACATTGGGACATTTAAACACTTTTAAACGAGGGAGACATTGGTGCATTTAATACTGCTACACCGGGGAGACGTTGGCGCATTTAAATACTGCTACACTGGGGAGACATTGGTGCATTAAATACTGTGACAGCGGGGAGATATTGGTGCATTTAAATACTGCTACACCGGGGAAAATTGGTGCATTTAAATATTGCTACACCGGGGAGATATTGGTGCATTTAAAAACAGCTACACCGGGGAGACATTGGTGCATTCAAATACTGCTACACCAGGGAGACATTGGTGCATTTATATACTGCTACACTGGGGAGACATTGCTACATTCAAAATACTGCGAATGCGGGGAGATATTAGTTTATTTAAATACTGCTAAACTGGGGAGACATTGGTGCATTTAAACACTGCAACATTGGGGAGACATTGGTGCATTGAAATACTGTTGCATTGGGGAGACTGTGGTGTAATTAAGTACTGCTACACTGGGGAGAGATTGGTGCATTTAAATACTGTTGCATTGGGGATACATTGGTGCATTTAAATACTGCTGCACTGAGGAGAAATTGGTGTATTTAAATACTGCTACAACAGGGAGACTTTGGTGCATTTAAACACTGTTACACCCGGGAGACATTGGCGCATTTAAATACTGCTACACTGGGAAACATTGGTGCATTTATATACTGCTGCCCCGGGGAAACATTGGGTATTTCAAAACCACTACACTGGGGAGACATTGGTGCATTTAAATACTGCTACACCAGGAAAATATTGGTGCATTTAAATACCACTAGACCGGGGAAACATTGCATATTTAAATACCGCTACACTGGGGAGTCCTTGGTGCGTTTAAACATATCACACTGGGGAGATATTGTCACATTTAAATACTGCTACACCAGGGAGACATTGGTGAGTTTAAATACTGCTACACCGGGGAGATATTGGTGCATTTAAACACTGCTACACTGGGGAGACATTGGTGGATTTAAATTCTGCTACACCGGGGAGACACTGGTGCATTGAAATACTGCTACACCATGGAGACGTTGGTGTATTTAAATACTGCTACACCAGGGAGACATTGGCGCATTTAATACTGCTAACCTGGGGAGACATTAGTGCATTTAAATACTGCTACACCGGGGAGACATTGGCGCATTTAATACGGCTAACCTGGGGAGACATTAGTGCACTTAAATACTGCTACACCGGGGAGACATTGGTGCATTTAAATACTGCTGCACTGAGGAGAAATTGGTGTATTTAAATACTGCTACAACAGGGAGACTTTGGTGCATTTAAACACTGTTACACCCGGGAGACATTGGCGCATTTAAATACTGCTACACCAGGGAGGCAGTGGTGCATTTAAATACTGATTCACTGGGGAGACATTGGTGCATTTAAATACTGCTACACCGGGGAGACGTTGGTGTATTTAAATACTGCTACACCAGGGAGGCAGTGGTGCATTTAAATACTGATTCACTGGGGAGACATTGGTGCATTTAAGTACTGCTACACCAGGGAGGCAGTGGTGCATTTAAATACTGCTACACCGGGGAGACATTGGCGCATTTAATACGGCTAACCTGGGGAGACATTAGTGCACTTAAATACTGCTACACCGGGGAGACATTGGTGTATTTAAATACTGCTACACCGGGGAGACGTTGGTGTATTTAAATACTGCTACACCAGGGAGGCAGTGGTGCATTTAAATACTGCTACACTGGGGAGACATTGGCGCATTTAATACTGCTAACCTGGGGAGACATTGGTGTATTTAAATACTGATACACTGGGGAGACATTGGTGCATTTAAATACTGCTACACCGGGGAGACATTGGTGGATTTAAATACTGATTCACTGGGGAGACATTGGCGCATTTAATACGGCTAACCTGGGGAGACATTAGTGCACTTAAATACTGCTACACCGGGGAGACATTGGGACATTTAAATACTGCTACACCGGGGAGACGTTGGTGTATTTAAATACTGCTACACCAGGGAGGCAGTGGTGCATTTAAATACTGCTACACCGGGGAGACATTGGCGCATTTAATACGGCTAACCTGGGGAGACATTAGTGCACTTAAATACTGCTACACCGGGGAGACATTGGTGCATTTAAATACTGCTACACCGGGGAGACGTTGGTGTATTTAAATACTGCTACACCAGGGAGGCAGTGGTGCATTTAAATACTGATTCACTGGGGAGACATTGGTGCATTTAAGTACTGCTACACCAGGGAGGCAGTGGTGCATTTAAATACTGCTACACCGGGGAGACATTGGCGCATTTAATACGGCTAACCTGGGGAGACATTAGTGCACTTAAATACTGCTACACCGGGGAGACATTGGTGTATTTAAATACTGCTACACCGGGGAGACGTTGGTGTATTTAAATACTGCTACACCAGGGAGGCAGTGGTGCATTTAAATACTGCTACACTGGGGAGACATTGGCGCATTTAATACTGCTAACCTGGGGAGACATTGGTGTATTTAAATACTGATACACTGGGGAGACATTGGTGCATTTAAATACTGCTACACCGGGGAGACGTTGGTGTATTTAAATACTGATACACAGGGGAGACATTGGCGCATTTAAATACTGCTGCCCCAGGGAAACATTGGGTATTTAAAAACCACTACACTGGGGAGACATTGGTGCATTTAAACACTGTTACACCAGGGAGACTTTGGCGCATTTAATACTGCTACACCGGGGAATCATTGATGTATTTAAATACTGCTACACCAGGGAGACATTGGTGCATTCAAAATACTTCGAAAGCAGGGAGATATTAGTTTATTTAAATACCGATACACTGGGGAGACAATGGTGATTTAGACACTGCTACATCGGGGAGACATTGTTGCATTGAAATACTGCAACAATGGGGAGTCATTGGTGCATTGAAATACTGCTGCATTGGGGAGACATTGGTGTATTTAAATACTGCTACACCGTGGAGACATTGGTAGATATAAATACTGCTATAGCAGGGAAACATTGATGTGTTTAAATATCACTAGACCGGGGAAACATTGCATATTAAAATACCGCTACATGGGGAGTCATTAGTGCGTTTAAATACCGCTACACTGGGGAATCATTGGTGCATTTAAACACTGTCACACCGGGGAGACATTGGCACATTTAAGTACTGCTACACAGGGGAGACATTGGTGCATTTAATACTGCTACACTGGGAGATATTGGTGCATTTAAGTACTGGTACACTGGGTAGACATTGTTGCATTTTAATACTGCTACACTGGGGAGACGTTGGCGCATTTAAATACTGCTACACCGTGGAGACATTGGTGCATTTAAATACTGCTACACCAGGGAAACATTGGTGCATTTAAATTCCAGTAGACCGGGGAAACATTGCATATCTAAATACCGCTACACTGTGTTGGGACAGATCTTCTGTCCCCGTGTTCGTTTGGAGGAGAGAGACACCGGGTCTGATTAAAGGTATAAACAGGTTTAATGAGAGAGAATTGTACACAGTACAGTGAGGTGTCTAGCTCACTGGAGAAGGCGCGTTCTGACTATATTTTTAATTTGTCTATCCTTTTGTTCTCTCACATTCCAGAGTTACATCCTTATTTGGTAAAATGCAGAATTTTGGTATGTCATTGGTTCTCACCTGATAACATTCTATTACCTCAGTTTGAGCTACGTGCATTTAGACACGGCTCCAATGTCCTGTTATCTCTCACCCTCCCTGGGGCCTCTTCAGGCTATGCCATCAGCTTTTCAGTCTGTTCTTAGTGTAACATAATGGCTTACTGTTGTCTAGTGAAGCTAACAAGTTCCAGACTTGCTAATACTGCCTTACGTGAGCACTACCTAACAATAAAGTTTCTTACACTACCTAACCTTAATAATGGACCCCAACATTAGGGAGTCATTGGTGTATTTAAACACTGTCACACTGGGGAGATATTGGCACATTTAAATACTGCTACACAGGGGAGACATTGGTGCATTCAAATACTGCTACACTGGGGAATCAATGATGCATTTAAACACTGCCACACCGGGGAGACATTGGCGCATTTAAATACTGCTACACTGGGAAACATTGGTACATTTATATACTGCTGCACTGGGGAAACATTGGGTATTTAAAAACCATGACACTGGGGAGACATTGGTGCATTTAAATACTGCTACACCGGGGAGACATTGGTGCATTTAAATACTGCTACACCGGGGAGACATTGCATATTTAAATACTGCTACACCAGGGAAACATTGCATATTTAAATACCACTACACTAGGGTGACATTGGTACATTTAAACATTTTTACACCGGGGAGACATTGCTTCATTCAAAATACTGCGAAAGCGGGGAGATATTAGTTTATTTAAATACTGCTACACTGGGGAGACATTGGTGCATTTATATACTGCTGCACCGGGGAAACATTAGGTATTTAAAAACCACTACACTGGGGAGACATTGCTTCATTTAAATATTGCTACACCAGGGAGACTTTGGTGCATTTAAATACTGCTACACCGGGGAGACATTGATGTGTTTAAATACCACCGGACCGGGGAAACATTGCATATTAAAATACCGCTACACTGGGGAGTCATTAGTGCGTTTAAACACTGTTACACCGGGGAGATATTGGCACATTTAAATACGGCTACACAGGGGAGACATTGGTGCATTTAAATACTGCTACACCAGGGAAACATTGGTGCATTTAAATTCCAGGAGACCGGGGAAACATTGCATATCTAAATACCGCTACACTGGGGGAGACATTGGTGCATTTAAACACTGTCACACTGGGGAGATATTGGCACATTTAAATACTGCTACACTGGGGAGACATTGGCGCATTTAAGTACTGCTACACTGGGAAACATTGTGTATTTAAAAACCACGACACTGGGGAGACATTGGCGCATTTAAATACTGCTACACTGGGGACACATTGCATATTTAAATACCGCTACACTGGGGAGTCATTGGGACATTTAAATACTGCTACACTGGGAGACATTGGTGCATTCAAATACCTCTATACCAGGGAGACATTGGTGCATTTAAATACTAATACACTGGGGAGACATTGGTGCATTCCAATACTGCTACACGGGGAAACATTGGTGTATTTAAATACTGCTATACCGGGGAGACGTTGGTGTAAAGGGATATACATGATTGCCAAACAGATATGTGAAGGCTGTGGAACATGTAAAAAGATAAACAAGAAGGTACAAAGGAAACAGGTCCCAGGTGGGAGAGACCCTGGGCTAAGACCATTCCAGAGCAAACAGGTGGATTACATGAATTGCCCCAGGTAGGAAGGCTAAAATAGTAGCTCATTTATCCGGGTGGGTGGAAGCAGCCGCGGCAAGTGGGGTGTCTAAGATCATTCTTGAGCAGATAGTTCCCTGGTATGGGATAGTGGAGTGTATAGACTCAGACCAGGGAAGCCACTTCCCCTCTAACGTGCTCTAGGGAATAATGCAAAGCTTGGAAATCTGGCACCCCCTGGCACCCTCTGTCTTCAGGGAGGGTTGAGAGGATGAACCAAACTCTGAAAAGACAGTTGTCCAAATTGGTATTCGAGACCAGACTCCCATTCACCTTGGCATTTCAGAAGGAAAGGATTGTGACAAAAGGGAGCTGGAGTAAAAGATTATTATTGGAGACCTCTTTTGATGATCGGATATATCTCAGCTCTACAGGAGTCCCTAGAGGGGTACCGGATGAGTTCAAGGCTTGCAACCAGATTGCAGCAGGCTTTAAGTCGGCTCTCTTCTGGTGGGTAACAGCCAACAAGAATGTGGATTGGATAAACGATATTTTCTATAATCAGCAGAGGTTCATTAACTACACTAGGGATGCAGTCAAGGGTATAGCAGAGCAGCTCAATGCAACCAGCAGAATGGCTTGGGAGAACAGAATGGCCTCAGATATGATCCTAGCTGAGAAAGGCAGTGTGTGTGTGATGTGGGTGGGGGGGGAACCTATTGTACCTTTATTCCCAATAACACAGTGGCCTGATGGGTCAATCACTCGAGCCCGGTGGGGGTTGACTACCTGAGCAGAGGAACTGGCTGAGAATCCAGGGATAGACACATCACTCACTGGGTGGCTGGATTCATGGCTTGGGAAATGGAAGGGTATAGTGGTCTCCACACTCACCTCCTTGATAGTGGTTGCTGCAGTACTGATAGCTATAGGATGTTTCATCATTCCATGTGCACGGGGACTAACCCAGCGGCTGATTGAAATGGCCCGGACTAAACAAATGCCCTAACAGGTTGTCAGTGAGAGGAACACTACCTGTCGAACACCGAGAGGATGAATGATCTTGAAGAATTTTTCAAGATAGATGAGGTCTCAGGGATGCTGCTGACAAACTTGGAAGCGACCTATAAGGGACATGCAGAAGACAACAAATATTCGCCAAAAAGAAAAGGGGGAATTGTGGCGAATGTGTGTAAGTGTTGCTTCAGCAGAAGTGATAAGACTCAGCTATCAAGGGGGGGGGGGGGGAGGGGGTTTGCATGCTCACAACAGGCCACAGATGGATGTGGTAAACCAATTAGATTAGCAACTGCACAGAGCAACTGCAACTGTCACATAAAAGGGGTGGTACAGAGGGACCCACTGAAACGGTATAAATATGCACTAATATTGTTCTGGGGTGTGTCTACTTTTTGGACACCCGCTCTTGCAAGAACATATGAATAAAGACTGCTTCGGAATTTGACTCGGACTATAATTATTTGGCAGTGAGCATTGTTTCTCACACTGATTCAACTGTATATTTTACATTGAGGGGAAATTAGCATCCTCAGCTTAATCACAGCTTGGGATAATGGAATAAATGAAATGAGATCCTTGAAAGGTGCCACCCAGGTTGATAGGGTTGTTAAGAAGGCATACGGTGTATTAGCTTTTATTGGTAGAGGGACTGAGTTTTGGAACCATGACTCTGGTCTGGGCACATGTGGAGTACTGCGTACAGTTCTGGTCACTGCATTATAGGAAGAATGTGAGAGCTTTGGAAAGGGTTCAGAGGAGATTTACCAGGACATTGCCTGGTATGGAGGAAAGGTCTAATGAGGAAAGGCTGAGAGACTTGCTAGTCAATCATATTAAGAGTTAAGGAGACAAAGAGTGGAAATGAGGTTAGGATGTTGATCTATAAATAGACAAGATCTTTTCCCTCTGGTGAGGAATCCAGAACTAGAGGGCATAGGTTTAGGGTGAAAGGGGAAAGATATAAAAGGGACAGAAGGGGCAGCTTTTTCAGGCAGAGGGTATGCGACTAGATTGGGTTGGGATATTTGGTCGGCATGGATGAGTTGGACCGAAGGGTCTGTTTCTGTGCTGTACTCCATGACTCTATCCATCCAGCCCGGAACCTGAAATGAATAGGATTGCAAATCAGTATGTTATGGAAATCAGCCCTGGGAGGTTAATGCCCTTCCTCTAATTATTATTGATCGATTTTCTCCCAAAATGTCTTGTTCTTTAAATGAGCAGGTGGCTGGAGCCCAATATTAACAAAAGGTCAGATCAGAGCAAAGGCTGCTCCCAGGATAAGGTGACCAAAGACTGCAAAATGCTCAGAACAATAAATAAGAAACACTGCCAGTATTTTCCAACCTTCTGTTTTATTGCAACTGGTCTTTTTCCAATCTGATGCATTGAGGAAGAGATTTTCAATTGTATGAAAGATATTAAAATTAAACAGAAAGAAAAAAAAGTGAAAGAAGGAGGACATTAAATCGGGATAAATGCAAAATTATTGTTTTTATCAAACCTACATGCTAATGTGTTGATCCTGTGATAGATTTAGAGGTTGAATTTCCTTTTGAATCATTTACACAAACCTTGAGTCTGAATGTAAACAGGAGGGTTTGTTCTGGCTTGCATGATCCCAGGTTTGTCTCAGATTACTGTCAGGTTTTAAAACAATCAGGAACAAACTCCAGCAGCAAGCTGTTGTGCAGCGTGTGGGTGTGGGAAGGTTTGTCTGGGGGAAAGGGAGAATGTCAGGAGTGGGATTTGGACCCACACCCCTAGAAAGGGACGAGAATTCACCAGCCTCAATTCCAAGGCAAGGACGAATACTCCTTGAGTCTGGCACCTTGAGCCACTCAGCCACCCTGAGAAGCTGGGAGAAGGTAAAGACTGCAGCTGCTGGAGATCAGAGTCAAAATGTGTGGCACTGGAAAAGCACAGCAGGTCAGGCAGCATCCAAGGAACAGGAAATTCGACGTTTCGGGCATAAGCCCTTCTTCAGGAATGATGAAGGGCTTATGCCAGTCGAATTCATGTTGCTTGTCATCTGTGTGTGTGGCTACTAAGGCTAGCTGGTCATGTCGTTTCGTGGCTAGTTGGTGTTCATGGATGCGGGTTGTTAGCTGTCTTCCTGTTTGTCCTATGTAGTGTTTATATAGCCTGAAAACCTACAGGTGAGAGATGCTAAGACAAGCCAGGAAATGGGAATCCCGTGCTAACCGCCTAAGCGCCACATATGAACAACTCCGGTTCCTGCACGAATGCCGAAAGAATCGAATCCTTCCACAATGTGCCAGATACAGACCAGCAGTCAACAATCCACAAGCCAGGGACACAGCCAGACAGAACGGACTCAGGATGATCCAGGTAATGATTACAGACACTCACAACCGACTCCACAAATACAGACAAGAAATTGCGTGCCAAAAATCGTTAACTTCAAAAACCACCAATCAGGAATGGACCCGGACCATAGAACAGGCCTTCACCATAGGACAGAACAGGACCACACACCGCAAAAAAACGGCACTAAAAGAAAAAATGGCCAAACTAACACACAACAAAGAGGACACTACAACACACACCTGGGTTAAAAACCTCTCCCACAGACAGCTCACAGACACGGAAAGAACAATACTGACTCAACTACAACCATAGGGATGCCAAGACAGCAGACTTCCTAGCAGCACTGGAATGCACACTCAGGAACAATGGACTGACAGAAGAGACACAACAAACAGTGAGGTAAAGTATCGTACCCCTGATAACAAAGAAAAGACAAACACATAACCTCAACACCAAGGAGAGGGAAGCACTAAAATCACTAAGAAATGATAAAAACATAATCATACTACCAGCAGAAAAAGGCAGAATGACGGTCATCCTGGACAAAGCAGAGTACATCCAAAAAGCACAACAACTACTTGCAGATACCAACACCTACAAAAAGAGGGAGTCTGACCCCACCCCACAGCTCACCAGTAGGATAAACAACACACTGAGGAATCTACAAAAAAACGGACAGATAACCAGGTCTGACCTACAAAGAATGAAACCGGAAAGCAACAACACCCCCAGATTCTATGGACTACCCAAAGTACACAAACCAAACATCCCACTCAGACCCTTGGTATCACTACCAGGAACACTATCACACAAACTGGCTAAAGAGCTACAACAAAAACTGAAACACCTGATCAGCAGATCCAGACACTCTATACAGTCAACACAAGAATTCCTGGACATCATCAGAAATATACACATAGACAAGGAAGAAACCATGGTCTCATTCGATGTAACGGCACTGTTCACCTCTATCGATAAAACCCTAGCCAGAGAAACAATAGCCAACCTGCTGGACATACAGAACAGACAACAGGACGTTGAACCTATTAACAAAGACGGCTTACTTAAACTACTGGACCTGTGCCTCATAACACACTTCACATTCAACAACCAGATATACAAACAAATTAACGGCACACACCCATGGGCTCACCCATCTCTGGACTCATAGCAGAAGCGGTAATGCAAAGGTTAGAACAAACAGTCTTACTGCAAATTCAACCCAAACTCTGGGTCAGATATCTAGATGATACCTTTGTGATCATTAAAAACACAGAAATAGAGAACACACACCGGATCATCGACGCCACACACACAGGAATCCGATTCACGAGAGAGGAAAAAAAGGACAACCAACTCCCATTCCTAGACGTGATGGTACAGAGAACACCGAACGGAGAATTCACCACAAAGGTATACAGAAAAGCCACACACACAGACCAAGTCCTGAACTACGAAAGCAACCACCCCAACACACACAAACGAAGTTGCATGAAGACACTGTTCAAAAGGGCCACAACACACTGCAGTACACCAGAACTGCAAAAAGAGGAAGAAGAACACCTCTACAATGTATTCGCCAAAAATGGATACCCCCACAATTTCATCAACAGATGCCTAAGGGAAAGACAACGGAATGAGGACATGTCACAACCCAAAGGACTAGCCACATTACCATACATCAGGAGCATTTCTGAACTGCCAGCCAGACTACTGCGACCACTAGGACTCATAACAGCACACAAACCAACAGCCACTCTCGGACAACAACTCACCAGGACAAAGGACCCGATACCCAGCATGAGCAAAACCAATGTAGTGTACAAAATCCCATGCAAGGACTGCACAAAACACTACATAGGGCAAACAGGAAGACAGCTAACAACCCGCATCCATGAACACCAACTAGCCACGAAACGACACAACCAGCTATCCTTAGTAGCCACACGCTCAGATGACAAGCAACATGAATTCGACTGGGACAACACTACTATTATAGGGCAAGCCAAACAGAAAACAGCCTGGAAATTCCTAGAGGCATGGCACTCATAAACAGATTCTATCAACAAACACATCGACCTGGACCCAATATACCGGCCACTGCAGCGGACAGCTGGAACTGACAACCGGAAGCGGCAGAGGCAAATCACTATAAATGCCGGAGGAAAGATCACAGAAGCGCTTCACAGGAGGCTCCCAAGCACTGAGGATGTCACCTAGACAGGGGACGAAACGTCTGCAACACAAATTCCCAGCTCGGCGACCAGAACCACAACATGCAGATGTTACAGGGTGGTCTTTCCACACCGCGCCTTGGCGGCAGCTGCCCCAAGCTTCAGCGCGTTCCTCAACACGTAGTCCTGGACTTTGGAATGTGCCAGTCTGCAACACTCAGTCAGGGTCAACTCCTTCAGCTGGAAGATCAACAGGTTTCAGACCACCCAGAGAGCGTCTTATTCTCTGTTACTGTCCTTTCCAGGTCAGCGTTTATTGCCCAGAGGGCAGTGTAGAGTCAACCACATCACGGTGAGTCTGGTGTCACGTGTGGGTCATACCAGGTGAGGAAAGCAGTTCCCTTCCCTGAAGGATGCTTGGATGGGGTTTTTATGACAATTGACAAACAAATTGAATTGGTTCCTGAGATCTCTGTGTTAAATGCTGTGGTGACATTGTAGGCTAGTTTGTATTTTAGTTAATCTTTTCCCTGAACTGCCATTGGCTGTTCTCCATCGTTAGACCAAGCCAACCATTGCTTTTGTTTTACCAATGCTCTATCCAATGCTCAGGTCTGAACCGAACACCAGAGAGTCGTAGAACACACAAACACTTCACTCTAACTAATCCAAAGGGAGCATAATCGAGGGGTGACCTTATAGAGGTTGTTAAAATCATGAGGGGCATGGTTAGAATAAATAGACAAGGTCTATTCCCTGGGGCGTGGGATTCCCAAACTAGAGGGCATAGGGTGAGAGGAGAAAGATATAAAAGAGATCTAAAGGGCAACTTTTCATACAGAGGGTGGTGTGTGTATGGAATGAGCTGCCAGAGGAAGTGGTGGAGGCTGGTACAATTGCAACATTTAAAAGGCATCTGGATGGATATAAAGGGTTTGAAGGGATTAGATTACTTACAGTGTGGAAACAGGCCCTTCGGCCCAACAAGTCCACACTGCCCATTCCCCTACATTTACCCCTTTACCTAACGCTACAGGCAACTTAGCATGGCCAATTCACCTAACCTGCACATCTTTGGACTGTGGGAGGAAACCGGAGCACCCGGAGGGGACCCACGCAGGCACAGGGAGAACGTGCAAATTCCACACAGTCAGTCGCCTGAGTTGGGAATTGAACCCAGGTCTCTAGCACTGTGAGGCAGCAGTGCTAACCACTGTGCCACCGTGCCACCCACAAATTAGGTTAGGATATCTGGTAAGCATGGACAAGTTGGACCGAAGGTTACTGTAAATTCTGTGCTGTACAGCCCTATGACTCTATAATCCAAAATAAACTAGTCCCACCTGCCTGCTTCTGGCCCATATCCCACCTAAACAGCAAAGGTACCGACTCATGGTGTGCGCTAACATATCAAAGTTTACCATCCTTTACCATCACGAGTCCATTTTCTGGTCCTGGGCTTCACGTCAGATGAGGTGGGTCAGTTACTTGTAGTCTCAGTGCTTTTCCCTGACTAGTTGATACAGTTGTGATGGTGGGTACAGCTGACATTTGATATTCTTGTGGACAAAGTGGCTAAGACCCTGACCAAGGAGCCCGGGACACGCCGGTGTCACTAGTCAGTGACTGGAAAGTGGCGCCATTTTTATTCTCTTGTTTCTGGATGAATGGTAATCTGCATCCTCCTCACTGCTGCCCCAACCTCCCAACACTCCCTCAGTTTGAGGATTGCAATAAGCAGCCAAATTCTTAGTTTTTACTGGCTGGCCTTGGTTCATTCTGTGAAACAAAATCAGTTGCTAACATGTTTCAGCTGTGACCAAAGATCTTTTCTCACATGCGCACATACTACTCTTTGACCCCTGTAATAGAGACTGTTACCATGACCTTTCCTCCCAGTCCTTCCTTTTTTGTCTGATATCTTTGGAATGACTATGAGCACGCATTAGGAATCTCGGCCTGTTCCATCCCGAATCATGTATGGTCCCTAATGTCCTGTTTCAGTCCATGTAGCTCCCTCACAAACTGTTCAACTCCCTCTCTGTGGAATCCCACCTACTCACTACCTGGAATCACATTGCCCGTCCATCAGTAACTCAGATGGGGTTAAGCAGGTGACTCCACTGGGGAGTCGCCCTGACTCCCATTAGTTTAATGGAGAATGGATTAGCCCATCCCCATCCTGTCTCTTAAATGGTCCTGGCCAACTCTCTCTGCTAATGCGAAAGTGAGGACTGCAGATGCTGGGGATCAAAGTCAAGATTCGTATGGTGCTGGAAAAGCACAGCAGGTCAGACAGCATCCAAGGAACAGGAGAATCAGCTTCTCATTCCTGATGAAGAGCTTTTGCCCGAAATGTCGATTTTCCTGCTCCTCGGATGCTGCCTGACCTGCTGTGCTTTTCCAGCACCATTCTAATCAGGAAAGTTGAATGCCCTACTCATTTGCATTACCGTGGCTGAACTCTGCAGGTGGTCAGGGACATAAAACTTTTGTTCTCACCTCAGCAACGTCCAGGCTTCCTTAATCACTCGACCTGTGCAATGTGTTCACTGACTCAAATCCACCTGCAATCCACCTCTTCGCCCATTGTTCAAAGATGTTACAGAGTGGCACGTTCCAACATCCAGGTCTACGTGCTGAGGGACGTACTAAAGCCCGGGGCAGCTGCTGCCCAGGCGCAGTGAGGAAAGACCTTGCTTTCAACAGACAATAGACAATAATAGACAATAGACAATAGGTGCAGGAGTAGGCCATTCTGCCCTTCGAGCCTGCACCGCCATTCAATATGATCATGGCTGATCATCCTTAAGCAGTATCCTGTTCCTGCCTTATCTCCATAACCCTTGATTCCACTATCCTTGAGAGCTCTATCCAACTCTTTCTTAAATGAATCCAGAGACTGGGCCTCCACTACCCTCTGGGACAGAGCATTCCACATAGCCACCACTCTCTGGGTGAAGAAATTTCTCCTCATCTCTGTCCTAAATAGTCTACCCCGTATTTTTAAGCTGTGTCCTCTGGTTCAGCACTCACCCATCAGCAGAAACATATTTCCTGCTGCTAGAGTGCCCAATCCTTTCATAATCTTATACGTCTCAATCAGATCCCCTCTCAGTCTTCTAAACTCAAGGGTATACAAGCCCAGTCGCTCCAGTCTTTCAGTGTAAGGTAGTCCCACCATTCCAGGAATTGACCTCGTGAACCTACGCTGCACTCCCTCAATAGCCAGAACGTCTTTCCTCAAATTTGGAGACCAGAACTGCACACAGTACTCCAGGTGTGGTCTCACCAGGGCCCTGTACAGCTGCAGAAGAACCTCTTTGCTTCTATACTCAATCCCTCTTGTTATGAAGGCCAGCATGCTATTAGCCTTCTTCACTACCTGCTGTACCTGCATGCTTACCTTCATTGACTGGTGTACAAGAACACCCAGATCTCTCTGTCCTGCCCCTATACCTAAATTGACTCCATTGAGGTAGTAATCTGCCTTCCTGTTCTTGCCACCAAAGTGGATAACCATACATTTATCCACATTAAACTGCATCTGCCATGCATCTGCCCACTCACCTAACCTGTCCAGGTCACCCTGTAATCTCCTTACATCCTCATCACATTTCACCCTGCCACCCAGCTTAGTATCATCAGCAAATTTGCTAATGTTATTACTAATACCATCTTCTATATCATTAACATATGTTGTAAAAAGCTGTGGTCCCAGCACTGATCCCTGCGGTACCCCACTGGTCAATGCCTGCCATTCCGAAAAGGAACCGTTTATCAGTACTCTTTGTTTCCTGTCAGCCAACCAATTTTCAATCCAAGTTGGTACTTTGGCCCCAATACCATGTGCCCTAATTTTGCTCACTAACCTTTCTGCTGAAGTTAAATGGTGGACCCTCCCAGTGCCTCAACTGCATATGAATGTAATCTTGCACCAAGCAAGAGATGACTTTGGTTTCTTTGTTGGATAGAATCAAACTCCAAGGATTGTGTGTCTTCGTCAAACAGAACCGAACTGCTTTAGTGACTTTGTATGTTTATGAATTTTTTAATGAAGTTAGTACACTTTTGAAATAAAAAAAAGTTGTGGCTGAACAGGCTCATGTAGGTTAGGCTTCCACCCAACTCAGTAAACTGGTCAGTAATGACCAAACAATCAACCTTTACCGACTCGGTCTATCAGGTCCTTGAAACTTAGCTTACCTCAGTTCGATTACTTTGACCCTTGTAAGAGAGACTGTTACATGACCTTTCCTCCCAGTCCTTCCTTTCTTGCCTGAGGCCTTTGGAAGGTCTATGATGTCCTCCATGGTGAAGGACAATGTGAAATGTTGGTTTAAATTCCCCTTCCCCATTATCAATTCTCAGTTGCATCCTCCAACGGTCCCCATTCACTCTTTTCATATCCTTGGAGAAGTCCTTGCTGTTTACTTTAATATGTCTGGCCAATTTACTCTCAATAAATAATTTTCACCCGTTTTACTCATCTGCTGCTGGTTCCCAAGAAAAGAGCCCCAATCCTCTTGACTACCACTTGTTTTTGCTGCTTTACTTTAATGGGATACATTTCTTGATTGCTTTTATTAATCATTTAATGGAATCTTTTATTTCTCACTGAAGTTTTTGCTGAACGTTATGAAGTAACATTATGTTTAAACGTCTGTCATTGCTCATCTGCTGACCTCTCCCCTCCCCACCCCAGTCTATTTCCCCAGTCCCCTCCAGACAAATTTTCCTTCATCCCTCTGTAGTCGCCCTTATTTCAGTTGCGGACACTGGTTTGAGAACCAAGATGTGCTCTCTCTCAAACTGAATTTGAAATTCTGATTCCTGATGAAGGGCCGAAACGTCGACTCTCCTGCTCCTCGGATGCTGCCTGACCTGACCACACTTTCAACTCTAATCTCCAGCATCTGCGGTCCTCACTTTCACCGAACTGAATTGAAATTCTACTATGTTGTGATTGCTACCTCCCTGAAGATCCTCAGATCTCAAATTAATCTTCATTGTATATCGCTAGTGTTATGGATCAGACCAAACCCCCTCAAACTATTCAGAAGATAGTCTAGATGCTAACCTTTTCTTATTTTGAAGGTAAATGTGACACGTTGCTTTTCACATGCAATTCGATTGGTCGCCTACTGGATTTAAAGCAAAACATTATTCATGCACTATAGTTAAAATACAACAAAAGAGAAAAGGAATTGGAATAACTTAGCTCTGTTGGAAAATTTACCAGAATAATAGATACAGTTACTATTACTAATTAACTGTTCCAATGCAGTAACATCCCACAAACACATTCTTTGCAAAAGACAAATTCATAAGATAGATTATCTCACAAACAATTCCAATAGGAGGCACAGAACTCCCAGGTTTTGGCTGTAACTGAGAGAAGGAAAAAATGGCTTCCATTTCTTCAAGAGTCCAACAACTGATAGAAGCTAAAATTCTGTGGGTAGGAACCTGACAACGCTTGTTCAGGCTGCTTCTATTGTTCCAACTTTATTTGAAAAAATCTAAGAGTTCACAAGTTGTCTTTCTTCTCAGAGACTGCTCACTGCCTCAGCCTTAAAAATATCTCTTCCAAAAAAAGGACAAAATAACCTCTTAAAGCCATAGCATTGTCACGGTAGATCTAAAGAGAGCCTATTCTTGGGTAGGTATGAAGATACTGCTTTGAGAAACAATGATGCAATGACACAGTCTCCACATGTATCTTCCATGTTAATTTCACCCACCTGATTTGTTCAATCAATGTGCAGATTCAATTCATCCAGGTTAATTATAATGCTTTTCTTCCACGCCTCTTTTTTTACCCCCTGATGTAGACTTTGTCCCCATGCGAGGCAATTCTTTGGGGAACTATTGACGACTCCCATCTGGGACTTCTTTTTCTTGCCATTCCTTATTTCCACCCAAAGTGATCGCGTATCCTGATCTATTGTACACGGATCGCCTCCTTTATTATCAAATCTACCCCACCTCCCTATTTGTCTGTTCTTCTCGAACATCAAAAACCCTTGAATATTGAGTTCCAAATGTAGGTCGTCATGTCTATTTCTATTTGTACCACCAACTCCTTTATCTTGTTTCAAACATTGCATGCAGATTAAAAAACCTCAAGCTGTGACATTTGACCATTATCTGGTTCCAATTTCTGCTGAATCAACTCTTTATATTCTCTGCCCCTTCCTGTCACGGTTTGATTATGTTCGTCTCTTGACTACCCAGCACCCCTGTTTTCTTGTTTCTTTTTAAACCTCCTTTCAATTGAACCCATCCCCAAGTAATTTATTTAAAAACGTACCCACAATTCTTGTTGTACGAGTCATGGGCTCCATCATCTTTCAAATGATGTCCATGGAGCAAATCCCTTTTTATCCAACACTGGTGGCAGTGCCATATCAGTCAGAATGCCTACAGTGTGGAAGCAGGCCATTCAGCCCATCAAGTCCATATCAACCCTCTGAAAAACAGACTACCCCCATGACCTCTCTGTGTAACCCTCTATTACCCTTGGCCAACCCTCATAACCTGTACATGTTTGGGAGGAAGCCCACACAGACAGTCACCTGAGACTGGGATGAACCCAGGTCCCTGGCACTGAGAGGGAGCAGTGCTAACCACTGAGCCACCATGCCAGCCCATTTCTGCTACGTTACTCTTTCAAGCCTTGCAATTACCCCTTGCTGCTTTACTTGTGGCTCAGGTCCTAATGCTGACAATATTACCTTTGTGATGTTGTGTTTTAATTTTATTCCGAGTTGCTCATCATCCCTCTTTCCCAGTCCCATGTCGTAGATACTTGTGTGAACTATGACAACGGGATTCTTCCCCTCCCACTCCAATTCCCTCTGCAGCGTAGAAATGGTGTCCTGAACCTTCAGACTCACTCCCATATCCGGCAGGTGGCCCAGCTCAGGTTTTCTCCACATTGGGAACTGAGTGCGTTCTCTGGCGGTCACATCACTCACCGGTTCCATATCAACACAGAATCTGATGTCACCATTTGGTTTATGCACAATTCCAGCAGAGCTCACCCATGATGTTGATTCTTCGGCTAGTTCAATGATGTCTTGGTCAATGAATTGCTTTACTTAAACCTCAACTTTCTCTTTCAGATCAGAAGACGTTCCGCATTGAGGATGGGCTATAGACCCAATGCTGTTGTCAGTGGTGAATCTCATTTAGCAGTTGCGCAATCTCCCAATTTCCTGAAACATTGGCTTATCAAAGTTCCCCATAGGATTTCACCAAATATGTTTTTAATCCAAACATGTAGCACTGTTACAATTTGGACAGCTGTTCTCCTCAGAACAGGCTCACGGTTCTCCTCAATCAGTACAGATTTTGCCTCTACATTCTGATCCCAGCTCTCACATCCGGCAGCTTGAAGTGGAGCTTTAGAGAAAGTCATTGAGTCGTATAGCACGGAAACAGGCCCCTTCGTTCTGACTCATGCATGGCGACCAGATATCCTAAATTATTCTAGTCCCATTTGCCAGCATTGATATATATCCCCCTGAACAGAATTGAATGCAGTATTCCAATAGTGGCCTAACCAATGTCGTGCACGGTCACAACATGGCCTCCCAACTCCGACACTCAATGCACTGACCAATAAAGGCAAGCATACTAAACAGCTTCTTCATTACCCTGTGTGCCTGCGCCTCCACTTTCAAGGAACTACGAACCTGAACCCCAAGGTCTCTTTGTTCAGCAACATTCCCCTGCACCTATCATTAACTGCATAGGTCCTGCCCTGATTTGTCTTACCAAAAAGCAGCACCTCACATTTATCCAAATTAAATTCCATCTACCACTTCTCAGCCCATCTGATCAAGGTCCTGTTGTACTCTGAGGTAACCTTCTTCGTTGTCCACGACACCCATCAATTTTGGTGTCAACTGTGGAGCAAGGATAGAGTTTTTTGAGATGTGTACTTGATTCTCCTTGACTTCAGTTCTCTCAGCAGTGCTCTGTCAGTAACAAGTTGCTGTCTCTGCCTGAATAAGGCTCATTCCAACACCACGAACAATTCTCACTTTCGCACTTTCTCACAGTTGCTCCGGTTGACAATATCCCGGATTGATATTGATGTCCTTACTCTCAACATCTTCATCAACTCATTTCACAACTTGAGGAATAAAACAGGTTGACAACACTAACACTTGGAAATGATTGCACCAGTCATTCTAGTTCTCCATTTTAAATTATACAAGTCAGACCACTGTGTCTCATTCACCAGATATCTTTCTTCTGGGCAATTATGATCCTTTCATTGCTCTTTTCTTTATATCATTCAACAGAGCTTAGAACCCCTACATGGTGGAAACAGGCCATTAGGCCCAACAAGTCCACACTGACCCTCTGAAGAGTATCCAACTCAGACCCATTCCCTTACCCTATCAATTGCTATTTCTCCTCATTGACGCATCTAATCTACACAGCCCTGAACACGATGTGCAATTCAGCATGGCCAGTTCACCTAACCTGCCCATCTTTGGACTGTGGGAGGAAACCGGAGCAAACTCACACAGGCACGGGGAGAATGTGCAAACTCCACCCAAATGGTTGCCTGAGGCTGGAATCGAACCCAAGTCCCGTGAGGCAGCAGTGCTAACCACTGAGCTTCCCCAGCTTTGCTTCGACATTTCTGAGCGAAGTGGCCTTTGCCCCCGACATTCTCTGCATATCTTTCTCTTGGAAGTGCAGCAGGCATCTCTTCCATTGGGCCCAGGGTGTCTTGTCTGAAGCACCATCCCTCAGGTTTCTGCTGATGATGTTACATGGACTTGGGATTCTCTCATGTTTCACTTTGTTGATGGACAAGATGGCGTCAGAGTTTCCTGCTGTGAAACTGTCCAACCACTGTTAAATAAATCCATAGGGGCTGGTATCTCAGCACCCTTTACTTCCACGTGCACAGTACAAGGACTCTGACCAGCCACCTCCGAGTTAGTGTGCAGAATGAGGAGGATCCCTGAGAGTCCTGTTTATATCGGTCAGCCAGGGCTCCCAGATTGGCCCAGGCTAACAGCCCCAATGAGGGAACTTATACCCGATGAGATTCACGTGGCCAACCTTGTTCCAATCACTACACACTACTTTCAATTGACCTATTTATAAAATGTCACCCAACAACAGACTTCCAGTAGGTTACACCAGTATTATTCCGATCCGTCACAACATAATTGAATTTATCTGATGCCCTTCTCACTGAGGTGAGTTTTGAGATGGAAGTTGGTGTCACCACATCATGATCCTCTGCCCAACCATACTCTACATTCGTGCTCAGGATGCTATGGCACTAACCAAGAAATAGTCTTCCCGTGGTCCTGCCAAATCTCCCAAACAACATCACTAAAGCAGTGATAACATTTGTGGATTACTGTTTGGCTGTGAAATACTTTGTGATATTTTGAGGCTGTGAAAGTTGCCATAAAGACAATTTAAATGCAATTTAAATGTAATTTGGGTGGCACGGTGGCACAGTGGTTAGCACTGCTGCCTCACAGCACCTGAGACCCGGGTTCAATTCCTGCCTCAGGTGACTGACTGTGTGGAATTTGCACATTCTCCCAGTGTCTGCGTGGGTTTCCTCCGGGTGCTCCGGTTTTCTCCCACAGTCCAAAGATGTGCGGGTCAGGTGAATTGGCCATGCTAAATTGCCTGTAGTGTTAGGTAAGGGGTAAATATAGGGGAATGGGTGGGTTGCGCTTTGGTGGGTCAGTGTGGACTTGTTGGGCCGAAGGGCCTGTTTCCACACTGTAAGTAATCTAATCTAATCGCAATGTTAAAATCAAGATTTGGAGATGCCGGTGTTGGATTGGGTTGTACAAACAGTAAAAATCACACAACACCAGGGTATAGTCCAACAGGTTTAACTGGAAGCACTAGCTTTCGGAGCGAAGCTCCTTCATCAGATGCTCCATTGGTTAGTGCTTCCAAATAAACCTGTTGGACTATAACCTGGTGTTGTGTGATTTTTTAACATTGTTAAAACCAACATTAAATATTTATATTTCACACCCACCTACACCTATATAATCCATATGCTGCATGTTTCTATGATAGGTGCATGTGTTAGGGATGGGAGCTGTCACTCTCTCATTGAGGATCTCATGGTCACTGCAGGTGGAGGAGCTTCCTCGCCCCGCCCCTTTCTCCGCCTCCCGCCCCGCCCCTTTGCCACGCCCCTTTCCCCGCCTCACATCGCGTCCCTTGCCCGCCCCTTGCCCCGCCTCCCGCCCCGCCCCGCCCCCTCGCCGCCCCTTGCCCCGCCCCTCGCCGCCCCATTGCCCCGCCCCCTCGCCGCCCCTCGCCCCGCCCCCTCGCCCCGCCCCCTTCCCCCCGTGCCCACCCCCCCGGAAGCCATTCGCTGTCCCCCCACGGGGTGCAATGTGGAAATGTGTCCGGCCTGACACGCGGGTGGTGGGAAGGTTCCTGTTTCCGGGAGAGGCCGGGATGCGCGCTCGGTGTCACCATGAGAACCAACCGAGTTTATAAACTGTGGATCCACAAGAAGGGCTTCGGCGGCAGCGGTGAGTGTGGGGGCCCCGGGCCCGTGGGGGGGGGGAGAACGGGGCTCTGTGCCCGGGAGGGCGGGGCACACTCCCCCTGGGCCTCACCCCAGTGACTGCGGCAGAAACCCCCCCACCCTCCCCACTCTCCCCATTCCCCCTCCCCCCCCACTCTCCCCATTCCCCCACCCCCCCCACTCTCCCCATTCCCCCACCCCCCCCACTCTCCCCATTCCCCCTCCCCCCCACTCTCCCCATTCCCCCACCCCCCCCACTCTCCCCATTCCCCCTCCCCCCCACTCTCCCCATTCCCCCACCCCCCCCACTCTCCCCATTCCCCCTCCCCCCCACTCTCCCCATTCCCCCTCCCCCCCACTCTCCCCATTCCCCCTCCCCCCCACTCTCCCCATTCCCCCTCCCCCCCCACTCTCCCCATTCCCCCACCCCCCCCACTCTCCCCATTCCCCCTCCCCCCCCACTCTCCCCATTCCCCCTCCCCCCCACTCTCCCCATTCCCCCACCCCCCCACTCTCCCCATTCCCCCTCCCCCCCCACTCTCCCCCATTCCCCCTCCCCCCCACTCTCCCCATTCCCCCTCCCCCCCACTCTCCCCATTCCCCCCCCCCCCCCCACTCTCCCCATTCCCCCACCCCCCCCACTCTCCCCATTCCCCCCCCCCCCACTCTCCCCATTCCCCCTCCCCCCCACTCTCCCCATTCCCCCACCCCCCCACTCTCCCCATTCCCCCTCCCCCCCCACTCTCCCCATTCCCCCACCCCCCCACTCTCCCCATTCCCCCTCCCCCCCACTCTCCCCATTCCCCCTCCCCCCCCACTCTCCCCATTCCCCCACCCCCCCACTCTCCCCATTCCCCCTCCCCCCCCACTCTCCCCATTCCCCCTCCCCCCCCACTCTCCCCATTCCCCATTCCCCCACCCCCCCACTCTCCCCATTCCCCCTCCCCCCCCACTCTCCCCATTCCCCCTCCCCCCCACCCCCCCATTCCCCCACCCCCCCACTCTCCCCATTCCCCCCCCACCCTCCCCATTCCCCCTCCCCCCCCACTCTCCCCATTCCCCCTCTCCCCCCACTCTCCCCATTCCCCCACCCCCCTCACTCTCCCCATTCCCCCACCCCCCCCACTCTCCCCATTCCCCCACCCCCCCCACTCAGCCCATCCTCCCCGTCCCCCCCCCACTCCGTCCTCCCTCACCCCGTCCCCCCACCTCCATCTCCACCCCTTCTCCCACACCCTGTACTCTCCCCCCCATTCCCCCTCTCCCCCCCGTCCCATCTCCCCACCCCCATCCTCCTCACCCTCCCCCATCTCCCTTCTCTCTCCCCTCCCCCCCCCATTTCCCTAATCCTCCCCTCCCTCCCTCCCTCCCTCCCATCTCATTCCCTAGGACCCCTCATTACCCCCCTCTCTCCCCCCCCCCCCCCCCCAGCCCTGGGGCTCTTGTCTCCCATTCTGTCTATTGAGGGAGTGCAGTGTAGGTTCATGAGGTCAATTCCTGGATTGGAGGGATTACCTTACACTGAGAGACTGGGCTTGTGTACCCTGGAGTAAAGAGTGAGGTCTGCAGATGCTGGAGATCAGAGCTGAAAATGTGTTGCTGGTTAAAGCACAGCAGGTCAGGCAGCATCCAAGGAACAGGAAATTCGACATTTCGGGCCAGAGCCTTCATCAGGAATGAGGAGAGTGTGTCCAGCAGGCTAAGATAAAAGGTAGGGAGGAGGGACTTGGGGGAGGGGCGATGGAGGTGGGATAGGTGGAAGGAGGTCAAGGTGAGGGTGATAGGCCGGTGAGAGGGTGGGGGCGGAGAGGTCAGGAAGAGGATTGCAGGTTAGGAGGGTGGTGCTGAGTTGAGGGAACCGACTGAGACAAGGTGGGGGGAGGGGAAATGAGGAAACTGGAGAAATCCGAGTTCATCCCTTGTGGTTGGAGGGTTCCCAGGCGGAAGATGAGGCGCTCCTCCTCCAGCCGTCGTGTTGTTATGGTCTGGCGATGGGGGAGTCCAAGGACCTGCATGTCCTCGGTGGAGTGGGAGGGGGAGTTAAAGTGTTGAGCCACGGGGTGGTTGGGTTGGTTGGTCCGGGTGTCCCAGAGGTGTTCTCTGAAACGTTCCGCAAGTAGGCGGCCTGTCTCCCCAATATAGAGGAGGCCACATCGGGTGCAGCGGATGCCATAGATGATGTGTGTGGAGGTACAGGTGAACTTGTGGCGGATATGGAAGGATCCCTTGGGGCCTTGGAGGGAAGTGAGTGTGGAGGTGTGGGCGCAAGTTTTACATTTCCTGCGGTTGCAGGGGAAGGTGCCGGGGGTGGAGGTTGGGTTGGTGGGGGGGCGTGGACCTGACGAGGGAGTCACGAAGGGAGTGGTCTTTGCGGAACGCTGATAGGGGAGGGGAGGGAAATATATCCTTGGTGGTGGGGTCCGTTTGGAGTTGGTGGAAATGACGGCGGATGATACGCTGTATACGGAGGTTGGTGGGGTGGGGTTCTGTCTTGGTGGCGGTTGGAGGGGCGGGGCTCAAGGGCGGAGGAGCGGGAAGTGGAGGAGATGCGGTGGAGGGCATCGTCGATCACGTCTGGGGGGAATCTGCGGTCCTTGAAGAAGGAGGCCATCTGGGCTGTACGGTATACCCTTGAGTTTAGAAGACTGAGAGGGGATCTGATTGAGACATATAAGATTATGAAAGGATTGGACACTCTGGAGGCAGGAAACATGTTTCCGCTGATGGGTGAGTGCCGAACCAGAGGACACAGCTTAAAAATACGGGGTAGACCATTTAGGACAGAGATGAGGAGAAACTTCTTCACCCAGAGAGTGATGGCTATGTGGAATGCTCTGCCCCAGAGGGCAGTGGAGGCCCAGTCTCTGGATTCATTTAAGAAAGAGTTGGATAGAGCTCTCAAGGATAGTGGAATCAAGGGTTATGGAGATAAGGCAGGAACAGGATACTGATTAAGGATGATCAGCCATGATCATAATGAATGGTGGTGCAGGCTCGAAGGGCAGAATGGCCTACTCCTGCACCTATTGTCTATAAACACTTTGTCGTGTTTCTAGCAAAACCCCGCCCTCATTAGTCAGTCTTCTTATTTTAAAAAAACGCTTCCCCTTCCATTGAGGTAGGTGCTCTGATCTACCAGCATCCTGGGGGTTATCATTGACCAGAAACTCCTCAACTGGACTCACCACAGACACTCAGTACCTACAAGAGCATGTCAGAGGTTAGGAATACTGCAGTGAGTAACCCACCTCCTGACTCCCCAAAGCCTGTCTACCATCTACAAGGCACAAGGCACGAGTGTGGTGCAATACACACCCGGGAAATTTAGATTAGATTACTTAGATTAGATTACTTACAGTGTGGAAACAGGCCCTTCGGCCCAACAAGTCCACACCGACCCGCCGAAGCGCAACCCACCCATACCCCTACATTTACCCCTTACCTAACACTACGGGCAATTTAGCATGGCCAATTCACCTGACCCGCACATCTTTGGACTGTGGGAGGAAACCCACGCACGGGGAAAATGTGCAAACTCCACACAGTCTGTCGCCTGAGTCGGGAATTGAACCCGGGTCTCAGGCGCTGTGAGGCAGCAGTGCTAACCACTGTGCCACCGTGCCGCCCTAATTTCACACCATCCAGGACAAACTAGCTCCTTGATTGACACCACATCCTCAAGCACCCCCTCCCCCCATCACCGATGCTCAGTAGCAGCAGTGTGTACTGTCTACAAGATGCATTTCAGATCCTCGGACAGCACCTTCCAAACCCACCACCACTTTCACCGAGAAGGACAAGGGCAGCAGGTACAGGGGAACACCGTCACGTGAAAGTTCCTCTCAAAGTCACTCGCCATTCTGATTTCGAAATATATCACTTTTCCTTCAACTGTCACTGGGTCACAATCCTGGAACTCCCTTCCTTACTAGATGTGGCCATCTCTTACAACACAATGCACTCTACAAACTCTGTCTCTGACCTACTGACTGTCTGGGGACAGCTGTCTGAGGCCCGCCCTTTCTGCTTGTAATTCCAGTGTCATTTGGTGAGGTACCAACTGCACATTTGTCAAGAAATGGAGACTATCTGTAGCTGCATTTGTCACGTTTCCTGTCTTTGTCCCTGTGTCTCTTCATGGTGGCTCAGTGGTTAGCACTGCTACCTCTCAGCGCCAGGGGTCCAGGTTCAATTCCAGCCTTGGGCAACTGTCTGTGTGGAGTTTGCTCAATCTCCCTGTGTCTGCATGAGTTTCCTCTGGGTGCTCCGGTGTCCTCCCACAGTCAAAACATGTGCAGGTTAGGGTGAATTGGCCATGCTAAATTACCCATAGTGTTCAGGGATGTGTAGGCTAGGTGCATTTGTCAGAGGTAAATGTAATGTAATAGGGTAGGGGAATGGGGTTGGGTCGGGTTACTCTTCAGAGGGACCATAAGACATAGGAGTGGAAGTAAGGCCATTCGGCCCATCGAGTCCACTCCGCCATTCAATCATGGCTGATGGGCATTTCAACTCCACTTACCCGCATTCTCCCCATAGCCCTTAATTCCTCGTGACATCAAGAATTTATCAATCTCTGCCTTGAAGACATTTAGCGTCCCAGCCTCCACTGCACTCTGCGGCAATGAATTCCACAGGCCCACCACTCTCTGGCTGAAGAAATGTCTCCGCATTTCTGTTCTGAATTGACCCCCTCTAATTCTAAGGCTGTGTCCACGGGTCCTAGTCTCCTCGCCTAATGGAAACAATTTCCTAGCGTCCACCCTTTCCAAGCCATGTATTATCTGTACGTCTCTATTAAGTCTCCCCTTAATCTTCTAAACTCCAACGAATACAATCCCAGGATCCTCAGCCATCCCTCGTATGTCAGACCAACCATTCCAGGGATCATCCATGTGAATCTCCGCTGGACATGTTCCAGTGCCAGTATGTCCTTCCTGAGGTGTGGGGACCAAAACTGGACACAGTACTCCAAATGGGGCCTAACCAGAGCTTTATAAAGTCTCAGTAGCACAATGGTGCTTTTATATTCCAACCCTCTTGAGATGAATGACAACATTGCATTCGCTTTCTTAATCACGGATTCAACCTGTACGTTTACCTTTAGAGAATCCTCGACTAGCGCTCCCAGATCCCTTTGTACTTTGGCTTTACTAATTTTCTCACCGTTTAGAAAGTAGTCTATGCTTTTATTCTTTTTGCCAAAGTGCAAGACCTCGCATTTGCTCACGTTGAATTCCATCAGCCATTTCCTGGACCACTCTCCCAAACTGTCTAGATCCTTCTGTAGCCTCCCCACTTCCTCAGTACTACCTGCCTGTTCACCTAACTTCGTATCATCTGCAAACTTCACTAGAATGCCCCCAATCCCTTCATCCAGATCATTAATATATAATGTGAACAGCTGTGGCCCCAACACTGATCCCTGCGGGACACCGCTCGTCACCGGCTGCCATTCCGAAAAAGAACCTTTTATCCCAACTCTCTGCCTTCTGTTAGACAGCCAATCCTCAGTCCATCCCAGCAGCTCCCCTTGAACACCATGGGCCTTCACCTTGCTCAGCAGCCTCCCGTGTGGCACCTTATCAAAGGTCTTTTGGAAGTCTAGATAGACCACATCCACTGGGTTTCCCTGGTCGAACCTACTTGTCATCTCTTCAAAGAATTGAAGAATTCAAAGGGTCGGTGTGGGCTTGTTGGGCAGAAGGGCCTGTTTCCACATTGTAGGGATTCTCTGATCTGCTGAAACCCTTGTCCATGGCTTTGCAATCTCTGGCCATGACCATTTCAAAGCACCCCCAGCTCACCTCCTGACACTTGAGGTTACCCAAAACTCTGCTGTCTACGCCTTAACTCAGTAATTCCCAATAATACATCATTCCTGTGCTTGTTGACCACATTGACTCTAAGTTAAGTAATTTGTCTATTTTAAAATTCAAATCTAATTTCAAATACCTCCATGGTTTTGCCCCTTCCTACTCTGTAACCATTTCCAATCCCAAAGCTGCCCAGTGCCTCTTCAGTGCTGATGTCTTGACCTTCCCCATTTTTACCTGCTGTCCTATTGGATGTGGAGCCTTCCACTTCTGGCACATTAACATTGGAACTCCTTCTGGAAACATCTTTGATATCAACCTTTCTTTCATCTTTACAATGTACTTCAAAACTGACCTCTTTGACCGGGATTTCGGTCATCTGACCTCACTGTTATTCAAGCCATTTCACAGAATGTGGGAATCACTGCTAGTTACTCTTGAGAAGCTGACAATGAGCTGTTGCCTTGAATTACTATAATCTGTGTGGGGATGATACACCCACAATGTTTCTAGAAAGGGCATTCCAGGATTTTGACTTGGAAGAACAGCAGTAAATTTCCAATGGATGGTGACTATCATGGAGGGGAATTTGCATGTGCGCTGCTCCCATATACCTGCTGCCCCTTGTCCTTCCAGCTGATAAAGGGCACAGGTTTGGAAGGTGCTGTTTTGTGAGAAATGTGGTTTCTCAGTATTCCTGTGAAGCACCTGTGTTTTTTGCCATTCTGAAGCTGCTACACCCGTACAAGTTGTTGTTGGCTTCATGTTTTTCACTTCTTGTTTCCCTCAGACTATGAGTTGATGGTGAACCCCAAAGTTTTCCCTCAGGTGAAGCTGGGCGACATTGTGGAGATTGCGCATATTAATGATGAGTACAGGTAAATACAACAGCTGGGTTGCCGTGAATTGCTTTCAGTTGAATGTTACTACTTATGTATGAGGCACAGGACCTTTCTTGTTACATGTGCAACACAAAAGGTTTAATGTATTATTTTTGTGATTAACTTCCAGAGTTACAATATCTTTAAACAGTCAAAAACCGTTTGGTGCTATTGTGCTGGATGAGCAGCAACGCATTTTTGCTTTGCAAACTAGACCGGGGTTGAAACGTTGGTGTGGGTGTGCAGGAGTGTTGGAAGATGGGTCGAGTGCATTGCTGATGTCAGCATCGATCCTCATGTAGTTATACAGCACAGAAACAGACCCTTATGGTCCTACCAGTCCACACTATGTTCTCAAATTAAACTAGTCCCACCTGCCTGTGCTGCCATCTAAATCTGTTCTATTCACGTCCCTGTCCAAATGCTTTTTAAATCTTGTAACTGTCCCTGCATCCATCACTTTCTCTGGCAGTTCATTCCACACACAAACCAGTCTCTATATATAAGTTGCCCCTTATATCCCTTTTAAATCTTTCTCCTCTCATCTTAACAATATGCCCCTAGTTTTGAACTCCCCATCCTAGGGAAAAGATCATTGCTATTCACCTTAGCTTTGTCCCTTCTGATTTTCTCACTAAGGTCACTCCTCAACCTCCTATGCTCTAGTGAAAGAAGCCCCCTTCCAGTCTATTTATGATATCTCAAACACTTCATTGCCAGCCACGTCCTGTTAAATCTCTTCTGAACCCCCTCCAGTTTAATAATACCCTTCCTATCACCTATTTGTGTCACCTCATCCCAGTGTGGCATCAGGGTTGGGTGCCAGATGGGAGTGATGGAGGATGAGTTGCTGTGACCTGTGACTCTACAGTTGAAGTGCAGCATTGACTGAGAGTTGGATCATCTGGCTGTTCCATTATTTTTTTAGATTAGATACTCACAGTGTGGAAACAGGCCCTTCGGCCCAGCAAGTCCACACCGACCCGCCGAAGCGCACGCACCCAGACCCATTCCCTTACACTTACCCCTTACCTAACACTGCGGGCAATTTAGCATGGCCAATTCACCTGACCTGCACATTCTTGGACTGTGGGAGGAAACCGGAGCACCCGGAGGAAACCCACGCAGACATGGGGAGAACGTGCAAACTCCACACAGTCAGTCGCTTGAGGTGGGAATTGAACCCGGGTCTCTGGCGCTGTGAGGCAGCAGTGCTAACCGCTGGGAAGGGAAGGAACTGAAAATGAGGAGGAGTAAGTAACTTAAAAACAGGAGGGCGAGATGTAAATATTACCTCAGACCTTAGTAGTTGGGACCTCATGTAGGGAATGCTGGTGAGGCCTGTTCTGGAGTATCATGTCCAGTTGTGGTCGTACTGTTATAGGAAGAATATTATTAACAGGAGAGGGTTCAGAAAAGATTCACCAGGATGTTGCTGGGAATGAAAGGGTTGAGTTATAAAAATAGACTGGAAAGGCTGGAGCATATTCCACTGTGGGAGGTTCAGAGGTGACCATATACATAGGTTTGTAATATCGTGAAAGGCATCGATGAGGTGAATGACAATGTTCTTTCCCTTAGGGTGGGAGAGTTCATTACAAGGGGGCATATTTTTAAGGTGAGAGGTGAAAGATTTAAAAGAGACGGGAGGCGCGACCTTTTTCCACAGCATGATTCGTGTGTGGAATGAACTTCCAGAGGAAGCAGTGGATAGGGGTCATAGGGTGTAGGTTTGCTCGCTGAGCTGTAGGTTTGATATCCAGACATTTCATTACCTGGCTAGGTAACATCATCAGTGGCGACCTCCAAGTGAAGCGAAGCTGTTGTCTCCTGCTTTCTATTTATATCTTTCTCCTGGATGGGGTTCCTGGGGTTTGTGGTGATGTCATTTCCTGTTCGTTTTCTGAGGGATTGATAGATGGCATCTAGATCTATGTGCTTGTTTATGGCGTTGTGGTTGGAGTGCCAGGCCTCTAGGAATTCTCTGGCATGTCTTTGCTTAGCCTGTCCCAGGATAGATGTGTTGTCCCAGTCGAAATGGTGTTTTTATTCATCCGTGTGTAGGGCTACGAGGGAGGGAGGGTCGTGTCTTTTTGCGGCTAGCTGGTGTTCATGTATCCTGGTGGCTAATTTTCTGCCTGTTTGTCCTACGTAGTGCTTGTGGCAGTCCTTGCATGGAATTTTATAGATGACGTTGGTTTTGTCCATGGGATGTACTGGGTCTTTTAAGTTTTAGATTTTGTTTGAGAGTGTTGGTGGGTTTGTGTGCTACTAGGATTCCGAGGGGTCTTAGTGGTCTGGCTGTCATTTCTGAAACTTCTTTGATGTATGGTAAGGTGGTTAGGGTTTCTGGCTGTGTTTGGTCTGCTTGTTGTGGTTTGTTCTTGAGGAATCTGCGCACTGTGTTTTTTGAGTATCCGTTCTTCTTGAATACGTTGTATAGGTGGTTCTCCTCTGTTTTCCGAAGTTCGTCTGTGCTGTAGTGGGGGTCACGGATGGGAAAGGTTTAGATGGATAATGGCCAAGTGTATGCAGGTTTAATTTGAATGCTTGGTTGGCATGGACTGGTTGGACTGAAGGGTCTGTTTCTGTGCTGTGTAACTCTGAGCAATCTCTCTACTCTCAACCAGGACCGGCCAAAAGTGGCTGATATTGTGGGGAGGCCATTCTGATCCCTCAATCCCAGGTCATTTCTTAGCGAGGCTAAATGTGCTGTTGGGAAGGTGGATTTTGCAAAACTGCAGGGAACGGCTGCACCTTGGGTATCCTGATGTGGTGAGTGGTCAGGGGGTGCGTGGTAGAGGAGGGACCTCAAGGACAGGTGTGCAGCAGTGTCAGCCTCTCCAACAAGTTAAGAGTTCCCCTCAGTTTGAGAGTGGGGGCTGTGGGACGGATGAGGCGGGGGGGGGGGGGGGGGGGGGGGGGGGGGAAGCAGGCTGGAAAGTGGCAATGGTAGGGGACAGCATGGTCAGGGGGATGGACACTGCAGCAAAGAGTATGGGTCCACCCACTCTGTTCTCTATCCCCTGCCAGGGTTCAGGATACCTGCTGTGGGCTGGGAGGGAGAGAATGCAGTTGTCAGTTTACAAATTACCTATCTTCCCTTTCCCCGTACATGGAGCATAATCATTGTTATCTTGTCTCTATTATTCACAGCCCGCTGCTTCTTCAGGTGAAATCTTTGAAGGAAGACTTGCAGAAAGGTAACCCAGTGAATTATTTTGCCTCGTTTCCGGCAGTGGCTGGGCAAGAGTGGAATTGAGCAGGTGGTGAACACTGTCGGTGTTAAACAGACGGGATACAAACAAACAGGAACAGCAGAGCTAAGGCTGGGGTGTCCACTAATTTTACACACGTCACCGAATTGGTATTGTGAAGTCAGAGCAGAGTTTGGATCCATCACAGATGGGAGTGACTTCCCGAAGCTCAGGCTAATGCTCTGGGTCATGGGTTCAAATCCCAAATCTGGTGGAATTTTATATTTAATAATAACCCTCAGAAGGTTGATCTTGAAATAATCACCAATTAACAATTAGTCTGGCTCACTAACATCCATTACAGAAGGAAATCTTTCCCTCCTTACCTGGTGAGGTGCGATTCCAAGCCCCTAATCTTGTGGCTGGCCCTTTAAAGTGCCCCCTGAAATGTCCGAGCAGTTCACCACCACATTCTGAGAGACAAATCGCACAGGTAGCTAACGCCAGCAATGCCCACCGTCACAAGGATGAATTTTCTTTTTAAAAATCAACACACGTGGGAAAAGAGCCTTTCTCCATTCTCAAAGCTACTTCTGGTCAAGGAGTTTTGCATTGCAGAGGTAGGCCGTGTGAGGAAAATAGATGCCGAATTTAACATTGACACATTACAAAAGCGAAGTGTGGTATTTTCCACAGGGCCTTACCTGTGAAGAAGAGGAAGGCCTAGCTGTGTTGTTGTTGACTGAAGGAAGAACACGAGCCCAGGCAAGAGCAGGAATCACTGCACCTCTTCAAATATTAAACTGAAAACAGAAACAGACACCTGTGGGTGCTGGAAATCTAAAATGATGGCAGAGAATGTTGACATTCTCAGCAGTCCAGGAAGAGAAAGTGAGGTCTGCAGATGCTGGAGATCAGAGCTGAAAATGTGTTGCTGGAAAAGCGCAGCAGGTCAGGCAGCATTCAAGGAACAGGAGATTCAACGTTTCGGGCATAAGCCCTTTCTGAAGAAGGGCTCATGCCCGAAACGTCGAATCTCCTGTTTCTTGGATGCTGCCTGACCTGCTGCGCTTTTCCAGCAACACATTTTCAGCTCATTCTCAGCAGTCCAGGCAGACACAGTGGACAGAAAGTCAAGGTACTTTTCTTCATTCACTCGTGGACACTGGCATCGCTGGCCGGGCCTACCCATCCCAAGATGCCCCTTGAGAAGGTGGTGGTGAGCTGCCTTTTGAACTACTGCAATCCATGTGATTGCATTGACCCACAATACCGTTAGGGAGGGAATTCCAAGATTTTGACCCAGAGAAGAACCAGTGATATATTTCCAAGACAGGATGGAGGGGAGATTGCAGGTGCTGGTGGTGTTTCCACATATCTGCTGCCCTTGTCCCTCTCGGTGAATGTGGTGGGTTTGGAAGGTGCTGTCTGAGGATCTTTGGTGAATGTCTGAAATGCATCTTGTAGACAGTACACACTGCTGCTACTGAGCATCGGTGGTGGGGGGAGGGGGTGCTTGAGGATGTGGGGTCGATCAAGGAGCTGGTTGGTCCTGGATGGTGTGAAATTTCCCGAGTGTTGTTGGAGTAGCCCCCAGCTCGGCAAGTGGGAGGTATTGCACCACACTTGTGCCTTGTAGATGGTGGACAGGGTTTGGGGAGTCAGGAGGTGGGTTACTCACTGCAGTGTCCCTAACCTCTGACATGCTCTTGTAGCCGCTGTGTGTCTGTGGCCAGTCCAGTGAGGTTTAGGTCAATGGTTCAAGCTGGGCGTTCTTGGAAGAGCCTTGCTGAGTGGCTCGAGCTTTTTCTATTTCTATTTGAAAGTAACAGTTCTGGGTTTATTTGGTTATCTGCTGGGGTAACCCTGTCGCACTATACTGGGTTCTACATCGAATTAATCACCCATTTCCCCCTTCCAGGGCAGGCTACAGACAGCAGCTGTGAGCTGAAGTGACCCTAATGCCTCTGGAATGAGACCAAGGGTAGGCTCCAAATCTGTGATAGAGAGACACAGAGGAAAGCCTATGTCCCTGATTCAGTAAATCTCTTCTTCTGCCGAGTTCTTCCAGTCAGGAGGTGCTGGTTTAGGATCTCTGCCAGTTACAAAGCTTCATTTGTGCTGACAAGAAACATGGGAAATCAGACAGGAGCACGGGTGTGCTGTTAGGCCCTTCGAGTCTGTCTGGACCCCATAAGACCTTTACCTCAAGATCAGCCAATCTGTGACTGTTCAGTGATTGAACTTCTAGAGCTCTCTGGGCTCAACCATTCCAAAGAGTCTTCACCCTCTGTGTGAAGCAATTCCCCCTCATCTCAGTCCTCACCGGCTGATGTCCTTACTCCGAGACTACCTGTCCTGTTTGTGGACCCAACCTGGAGAAACAAGCTTCTGTGGTCTGATCTCTCCCTTCAGCTTCCTCTTTATTAACCTTGGTCTCTCCCTCTCTCCTAATCCTTTTCAAAATTCCCGTTTCCTGGTGTATTTAGCTCCATATCTCATTCCGGCTTTAGTGTCATCCCCATGACTTTATTTTTTGATAAATTCTTGTGAACGTTTCTCCTCAGACTTCCATTGCTACTTTGAAGGTCTGTCCAGTTCCAACCTTACCAGCTACAGTTATTCCCCAATTCTCTATTTTGCGCGTGTGTGTGTGTGTGTGTGTGTGTGTGTGTGTGTGTGTGTATATGTAAAATAATCCTAGATGTTAGGTTGGTTTATTGTACGTGCAGTTCCCTCCGCCCGCCTGTGCAGATGTTCAGCAGCAGGCGGCCTAAGAACCTTTACGGACGGCAAAAGTAGTTGTGCAGCAGCTTTGTTTTCTTCAAATAAAATCTCATTAGTATGTCTGAGGGGGGGGGTCGTGGAAATAAATTCCTTTTGAGGCTCGTTATGACATAAATATAATGACGTAACCTGTTGTTTGCTTCAGAAACTATTAGTGTGGACCAGACTGTGGCCCAGGTGTTTAAACTTCGGGCTTACCAGGATGTCTATGTCAATATTGTGGATCCCAAGGTGAGTGATGTGTTTTGTTTTTATCTCCTGCACTTATTTCTCCGCCACCTGTACGTTGTTATCTTAGAATTACAGAATCCCCACAGTGTGGAAACGAGCCATTGAGCCGACCATGTCCACACCCCCTCTTCATCTGCCCGCCCCGGGGAGGGTCTGAGGGGATAAGTAACTGGAATCCAGGCTGGCTGTTGCTCGATTCACACCCAACTCAATTTTTTACTTGCAGTTAGTACCCAACAAAAAGGACCTTCTCTCTCTGGCCCGGCAGCCGCCTGTCTTCCATTTGGAAACTTTACTCCTGTTTTGTAGAGTCACGCAGCATGAAAACAGATCCTTCGGCCCATCGATTCCATGTTGACCATGTTCTGAAACTAGACTGGTCCCATTTGCCTGTATTTGGCTCAGCTCCCCGCAAATTTTGCAATTCAAGTATTTATTTAAATGTTGTAACTGTACCCACTACTTCCTCTGGCAGCTCATTCCACACACGAACCACTCTCTGTGTGAAAAAGTTGCCCCTCATACCCTTTTTAAAACTTGCCCCTCTCACCTTAAAAACACCCTTGAGTTTTTCTTTGAGACGTGCATGGTACAGACACCCGGTGATCTCTCACATTAAAAGCTTCACGGGGCAAGGGGGCAGGGTCTCTCCATTTACCAGAGGGTAAATAGAGCTTGTTACATTGAGAGCTGTCCAATGCTCTGATGAGAGGGTCTGGTGTTTGTGGGGCTTCTGTCTGTGTCTTTTTGAGGGTAAAATGCGTGGGAGTATCAGGAGATGTATGTATTTTATGGTAACCCTCTCCTCCCCCTGTTAGTTATGAATGTACCCCAGATTTCAATGTGTTCACTGGTTGTGTTAAAAGATGATGATCTTGGAAGCTGGGTGATAATTTCCAACTGGCTGTAACTGCACCCTTGTGGGTGCTCCCTGTCTGAATCTGTAACAGGATGTGGTGCTTGACCTGGTGGAGCTTACCTTCAAGGACCAGTACATTGGGCGCAGCGACATGTGGCGGTTAAAGAAAAACCTGGTAAGTTGGAGATCAGTTTTCAGTTCACTGTGGCCATGGACTGCTTCTGAATCCCTTTCTTTGGTCGATAAACAGACCACCTCTGCCTGCTTGTCGCACTCCCCTTCGGAACAGAAGCGGAGCGGTGCTGGAAAAGCACAGCAGGCCAGGCAGCATCCGAGGAGCTGGAAAATCGACATTTCGGGCAAAAGCCCCTCATCATCATCATCATTCCTGATGAAGGGCTTTTGCCCGAAACGTCGATTTTCCTGCTCCTCGGATGCAGCCTGACCTGCTGTGCTTTTCCAGCACCACTCTGATCTAAACTCTGGTTTCCGGCATCTGCAGTCCTCACTTTTGCCTTCGGAACGGAAGCAGCCCACTCAGCTCTTCAGGTCCGATCCACGTTTCAGTCCAATCGCAGCTGATCTGGACTCCAAAACAAAAGAAATTCTGTAGCTTTAATGCCAATCTACCCCCCCCCCCCCCCCCCCCCACCTAAATCCATCTATCAAATTGCAGTTGTGAAATGTTCAATTCACTGCATTTCTCGTGTCTCTTTTCCAGGTTAACACCTGTGCCTATGTCACTCAGAAGGTGGAATTTGCTGGAATAAGGTCAGATTTGGCGTTCTCTAACATTTCCAATTTGGAAAATAGGTCCTGTGAGACAGGAGCATTGGAATGTGGCACTTATCAGTTGTTGGTGTATTATTTTGTCCTCCATTTTGGAGCCTCATCTTCTGGGATGCAACAGGCGGGGCTTGCGGTGTTGCCAGGAGCAACGTGTGGAAGTAGCTGCAGTCAAGGGTCATGTCTCTGTCATGTCCCTTTTCAGCTGGTTCCTGATCATCCACTCTCAGTGGCAGGTAACCTGCCTTTCCTGAATCATTGATAGACAGGCAGGAGGCTGGAAGAACACAGTAAGCCAGGCAGCATCAGGAGGGGGAGAAGGTGATGTTTCAGGTGTGACCCTTCTTCAGGACAGGGGGTGGGTGCAGGGGGAGCTGCAGATAAAGGGGGAGGCGGGGGGACAGGGTTGGTGAGGTGGGGATGGGTGAAGGCAGGTAGAGGGTATGACCTGGTTGGTCAATGGGAGGAATGAATCCGGTTGGTGGGAGGGGGAGGGGCTGGGAAGGGAGTCAGGGGATGGGGAGGGAGGTTATTTGAAATTGGAGAACTCAATGTTGAGTGCTCCGGGCTGTCAGCTGCCCAGGTGGAAGATGAGGTGGTGTTCCTCTAATTTGAGGTTTAGTTTGTTGTGGCAATGGAGGAGACCAAGGTTGGTCATGTCAGAAAGGGAGTGGGAAGGCCGCAGCTGGGATATTGTGTTCAGTTCTGCACGCCACATGTTAGGAAAGGTGCCAGTGCTTCTGCCAAGGTCCGGAACAGATTTCTGGAGATTGTGCCAGGATTGAAAGACCTCGAGGAGCTGAGATTTAGGACAGAGAAGCTTTAGGAGACATTCAACAGAGGTGTTAACAATTGTGATGGGATTTGAAAAGATGAGGGAAGAAGTTGTTTGGAACAGCTTGGAATAACCAGATGACACAAAATGATGAAAACTATAGCAGTTTGATTTGGATCTTAGAATTGAGCCAGATGGGTGGAGGTCAGTTCTGTAAAGGTTTGTATTTGAACAGTTCAGAAAATAATCGGAAACAATGACCAAAGTGCATCAACTGTAAGAAAGCAAATGACTGCAGCCAGGGGTCTGGGTGAGCCCCTGGAGTGTTAATGAGTGGAAAGTCCATTGTGCTGAGTTTACAACAGCTAAGAAAGTCATTCATTTCTGTTTTGAGTTCGGAACAGAAGGTTCATGGTCTCAGTTCAGCAGGGTCAGGAATTCGGATCAGAAGAGCGAAAAGGGGCTCCGAGGGGAACCAGTTTAAGTTCAAAGAAGTCAGGCACAATTCTGAAGCGTTTTGGTTTTATGGAGTTTTCAAATGAGGAGAATTTGAATAGAAGTCTTCAAATTGTTATAACTGAGAAAGTTTAGGCCGTCAGGATTGTGAAACATTTATGTTAACAGACTCAGAAAGGAATTGTCTAACTGTTCAATTGGAAACGAAACTGGGGGGGGGAGTCAATTAAATAAAATTTTGAGTGAACATCTCTGGAATTGACTAATGTTGGTTGAGACTTTATTTTGCTTTTTATATGAAGCTCCTTCTAACTGTATTGTATACATGCACAACTTTTACTTTTCTATGCACTAAATTTATGTTCTGGTTTGAAAGAACATGCACCTAAAAATGTGCCAGTGATTAACCATCATAGTAACCAACTGCATGAGTTAAATATTTCATCTATCGTGCTGATTGTCCGTCAGTGATCACATTTGTTAAGTATTAAAGTTATGGTCCCAGCTGATAGTGCTACTGGACAAGTCTGATCCCAGAATGAAACGTTGATAATTCTTTTTGCTCTAGTTAATATAGTGGCCATTCACTGAAATGAGGTCACATAAGTCTCCAGGGTTTCTTCAACAATAGAACAGAAGTTTATTAAAACACAGCAAAGCAAAATCTCATCCTGCTTCTGACATGACACATTCTAGAGACTGAAATCTCATAAAACTACTTGTCTATATCAAATCTTTCAGTTCGATCTGTTTTCCCCAGTTCTTCTCTGGGAAGTAGTCTTATTTGAATACTCTCCAAACTGAGAGCTTAGACTTTCTCAGCTTTTAATAACCTGCAGTTTCCAACCAAACACATTTGGTTTGGAAGTTTCATAATCCTAACTTTTATGCTGAGGTGACTGTGCTTTTCCTGAACTGTTCAGTACTCCGTTCCAGGAGAAAGACATGATTTACTTCTGACCCCAGGCAGGTTTCCTGTAAACAGCTCCTTAAGCTTTCAGTTTTTGGATTGTTGAATCTAAAATAGAGTCATCGAGCTAAACAACATGGAAACAGAGTCTTCAGTTCCATTCAACTATGCCAACCAGTCATCCAAGGCCCTTATCTCTCTAAGCTGAAAATGTGTTGCTGGAAAAGCGCAGCAGGTCAGGCAGCATCCAAGGAACAGGAGATTCGACGTTTCGGGCATAAGCCCTTCTTCAAGAATGAAGAAGGGCTTATGCCCGAAACGTCGAATCTCCTGTTCCTTGGATGCTGCCTGACCTGCTGCGCTTTTCCAGCAACACATTTTCAGTTCTGATCTCCAGCATCTGTAGACCTCACTTTCTCCTTTATCTCTCTAAACCCTTCCTACTCATATACCCATCCAGATGCCTTTTCATTGTAATTGTACCAGCCTCTACCACTTCCTTTGGCAACTCATTCCATACCCACATCACCCTGTATGAAAACATTGTCCCTTAGCTCCCATTTGAATCTTACTCCACTCACCTTAAATCTATGCCCTCTCGTTCTGGACTCTCCCGCCCCAGAAAAAATACCTTGGCTATTTACCCTATCCAAGCCCCTCATGATTTTATAAACCTCTATCAGGTCACCCCTCAGACTCTGACGTTCCAGGGAAAACAGCCCCAGCCGATTCAGCCTCTCCCTGTAGCTCATACCCTCCAACCCCTGGCAACGTCAGTGTAGATCTTTTTCTGCACCCTTTCAAGTTTAACAACGTTTTTCCTACAGCAGGGAGACCAGTACTTCTGATTATTCTGAACTGAAAACAAGCTAATTGACCTCCAATTTTAGTCCCACTGTCATAAATCACCGCCATAAAAACAACACTTACATTACATTTTCAGAAAGTCCGTGCTTTTTAAAAACTTCATTAATGGCAAGAGAGAATCACTAGCTAGGCCCAGTATTGATTGCCCGTCCCTAATTGCCCACAGGGCAGTGAAGAGTCAATGCTTTGCAGTGGGGCTGGAGTCACATGTAGGCCAGACCAGGGAAGGATGGCTGGTGCCTCCTCTGAAGGACATTTTAACTTCCTTTCTAACACTGACCGTGGCCATTGTTTCTTTTATCATTCACAACAATAATCCAACATATGCTGCCAATTTAAAGTCTCAGACTGATTGCTAATATATGTATAAGTCTCACACCTCACATCACATGATCACCAACAGGGCTGACAACAGCAGAGTTACAGATATTGGCAAAGAACCAAAGAAGTTGTTTTAATACAAAAACAGCTTGTGTTCATGTAGCACCTTTAACATAAATGTGTTAAGGTGCTACTTTGGGCTGCTATAAAGCAAACTTTGGCACAAAGTCTTGACAGAAATAGTAGGGTAGATGTCAGTGGTTTTTATGGAGTATCTTAAAGGAGGAAATGGAGATAGAGGGAAAGAGAGCTTCAGAACACAAGGAATAGCCGCAGGAGTAGGCCCTTCGAGCCTGCTCCACCATTCAGTAAGATCATGGCTGGTCTTCTTGTGGACTCTGCTCCACTTACCTACCCACTCACCACAACTCTGCATTCCTTTACTGTTCAAATGCTATCTATCTTTGCCTTAAAAACATTCAACAAGGAAACTTCAACTGCTTCACTGGGCAGGGAATTCCACTGGGTGGCACGGTGGCTCACAATGCCAGGGACCCAGGTTCAATTCCAGCCTCGGGTGACTGTCTGTGTGGAGTTTGCACATTCTCCCTGTGTCTGCGTGGGTTTGCTCCAGGTGCTCCGGTTTCCTCCCACAGTTCAAAGATGTACAGGTTAGGTCAATTGGCCATGTGAAATTACCCATAGTGCTCAGGGATGTGTAGGTTAGGTGCATTAGTCACGTGAAATGTAGAGTAATAGGGTAGAGGAATGAGTCAAGGTGAAATACTCTTGGGAGGGTCGGTGTGGACTTGTTGGGCCAATTGGCCTGTTTCACACTGTATGGATTCTATGATTCTATGATAACAGATTCACCAACCCTTTGGGTAATGAAGTTCCTCCTCAACTCGGTCGTAAATCTGCAGCCCCTTATTTTGAAGCTATGCCCCCTTGTTCTAGTTTCACCCACCAGTAGAAACAACCTCCCTAGTTCTATCTTATTAATTCCCTTCGTCATTTTCTGAGTTTCTATAAGATTCCCCCCCCATTCTTCTAAATTCCAATGAGTATAGTCCTAGTCTACTCAACCTTTCCTCATAAGACAACCCCCTCAACTCCAGAATCAATCTCGTGAACCTCCTCTGCACCCTCTCCAGTGCCAGTCCATCCTTTCACAAGTAGGGAGACCAAACCTGCGCACAGCCCTCCAGGTGTGACCTTAACAGCAACCAATCATGCTGCAGCATAACCCTTCATTCCTGATGAAAGCCTTATGCCTGAAACATCGATTCTCCTGCTCCTCGGATGCTGCCTGACCTGCTGTGCTTTTCCAGCACCACACCCTCGACTGCGGCCTAACCTCCCTATTTTAAAGTGTTCTGACACTTGGTAAACCCCTCTGCTAATTTAAACCCAACACACCGAGAAGCTCACCTTCCGCAGTAATCTGTAAATTCCGAGAGGCAAAGGACTACCCCAGAGGTCACTACTTAAAGTAAGATTTATTAATGTTATTCTTTAAGTCCAACAGAGAACATTAAAACAACCGTTATTTACAACTCCTTTCTCTTAAACCTATCTTTTATCTCCCACTCTACACTACTGGTATGTTTTTTTAAAGAAAGTCCCTTTAAGATTTACAGAAAAAATAATCACTTTTCAAAATCAGCCAGTATTGTCGATTTTCCTCTGGGTTTTCCTGGGTCATCTCTTCTTCGGTCTTCGGCTGCACAGCATTTTCTTATGGACAGGTATCTTTCAGAGAGCTATTTGGTTAGCTGTCTATACTTGTTGGTGCTTGGCAGTTCTCCCCCTAACTGTTCAAAATGTACAGTTTTATACCCCAAAACATCGGATTGGTTTGATGTCATCCCAAACAGTAAAATTCACATTCAATTGGATTTTGGTATCTGGGGCGTAACTTAAACTGAATGGGCGACTTTGAATTTGTTTTTGTTCTGTGGCAACGCAACACCAGCCATTTGTTTCAACCAAGTATTATATTTTTAGCTTGTTCAGCACTTACTGTGCTTTTGGTCATTCCTTGCTAGGTTCCTCTCTGTCTCTCTTAAAGGTACAGTACACAGTTACACCTTCAAAACAATACTCCATCCCTCTAGCAATGTTCCATTTGTCATCTTAATTACCTGCTGCTGCTGCAGCAGCTGCAAACCAACTTTAGGAAGGGGGCATGTTGTTTTACTTGCTCATGGTACGCAGCCATCAATGTCTGGGTCAGCCATCATTGCCTCTCCCTAATGGTGTATGGGTCAACCACATTGCTGTGGGTCTGGAGTTACATGTAAGCAGACCCAGCAGATTTGGACATGAGCAAACTGCGTGGGTTTTCCCCAACAATCGACAATGCTTTCAAAGTTATCATCAAACATAACGTTTCCAGAATATTTCTGAATCAAATTCCAGCATCTGCCATGACCAGAATTTGAGCCCCGCTCCCCTGAACAATATCTGGATTAATAGTCTAGCGATAGTACCACTTGGCCATGGTCTCTCCACACTTGTGAACTGGGTAGAGGTGCAAAGGTGCACCCAGGCTGCATTTGGTTACTCCCAAGTATGGCAAGCTTACTGTGTGAGACGCCAAAAGAATATAATAAATTGTGAGAAGTACGGTTATATTGTGGTTCTACTTCGAAGGCAGTGTTTGGGGCTTCCTACAGTGAAATGGGAGGAGATAAAGAGCATGTGCTAGAGCTTAAGGCCTGGATAACTGAAATTAGAACTCTCACAACACCAGGTTATAGTCCAACAGCTTTATTTGGAAGCACTAGATTTTGGAGCACTGCTTTTTCGTCAGGTAATCACACTGATGAAGGAGCAGCGCTCCGAAAGCTAGTGCTTCCAAATAAACCTGTTGGACTATAACCTGGTGTTGTGTGATTTTTTTTAACTTTGTACACCCCAGTTCAACACCAGCATCTCCAAATCTTGGATAACTGAAGGCATGGCCGCCATTGGTGGAAGGATTAAAACTGTGAATGAGAGGAGCGTGCATATCTTGACAGCGTGCAGCCGGAGTAGCTGATCGTCCTCAGGAGGAGTGAGGCCACAGAGAGATTCCAAAGCAAAGCTGAGAGTTTGAAAACGGAGGCATTGCTTCATTGGTAGCCAGTGTAAGTCAATGGATGTGAAGTGGTGGATGAACACAGGCAGCAGAACACGTATGACATGGATATAACCGAGGATGAAATATTGGAAATTGTCCAACATGTCAAATATAGGAATTGTCGAGGTGACAGCGGCTTAGATGAGGGTTTCAACAGTAGATCAGCTGCAGTGGGACAGATTCAACAAGATAGATAAGCAGAATAATTAATTTATTTGAGGATCACCATGGCAGCATGTGCTGAATGATGCAAATAAGTAAGTAATTATAACTCCCAGCCTGTTTATGCACAGTGTGAAATACTAGAAGCATTACACGATTCTGAATACTGCAATCTACAATGCTGTACGATGTGCTGGAGTTCCTTTTTCGGAGTAGAAATGAAAGGTCTACGGCGTTCAAAATTTTGTTTCGAAGTCCATTGATCACATTATTGTCAAGTTGTGTTTATTACATTCTCAATCCTATGAATACTGCTTCAGGTTTATGAAGGAGGGCAGAGTAACAGAGATGGGAATCGGTGACCTCCCTGTTTGCACACAGGTCGGTTAGCTCAGTTGGCTGGATGGTTGGTTTACGATGCAGAGTGATGCTAACAGCACGTGTTCAATCCTCACACCAGCCGAGGCTACCATGAAGGACTCTCCTTCCTAACCTCTCCCCTCGCCTGAGACAGGGTGACCCTCAGGTTAAACCCACCGCCAATTTGTCACTCTCTCTCTAATGACAGACTGTGATGATGTTACACAGGAGCCCAGGCATGTTTCAGACTCAGCCTGGATGAAGGATGGTGACAATGGCTCAGAGCCTGTTTCAGGAACTGAAGGCGGTGTCTTCAATCTTCCAGCATTTAATTGGGGTGCGTTTCTGCTCATACATCACTGGATGTTCGACGAGCAGGCTGCTAATTTTCAGATAGTAGTGGAGTTCTGAGAAGTGGTGAGGTAGAGCTGGGTGTCAACAGCTGATGCCAAATGTGTCTGTGCCAACGTGATGCCATTGAGGGGCAGCATGGAGATGAGAAGTAGAAGGAGGGATGGATTCATTTGGGATACCAGAGGTAACGGTGTGGGAGCAGGAAGAGAAACTGTTGGCAGTGAGTTGGGTCTGGATGGAGGATGGTTTAAAAACGGACTCAGATTTAACATGCAAAGAAATACCTGAATGGGAAAGAAAAACACACTGCCATAAGGAACGTTCCGGGCAGTAATATCAATTGCATAGCTCCACCAAAGGGCTAGTACAGACACGATTGGACTGAATGGTCTCTTCCTGTGTTCTGTTGTTCAGAGCTGACGATGTTATGTGAGAGCGGAAAATTATAATGTTGGGTCGTGACCTCACGAAGGAGAAAGATTGAGACGTGATATTTCAGGATTACATTTGCAGAATCTCTTGTGTTCTGTTGGTCTCCATTTGATACTTTGCAGTGAACGTTTGGTGTGGATCTTGAGGATCTCGTGTTCTTGACACCGGATTTCCATTTTACCAATTTAAGATGTTTGTTTATTGATTTCAGAGCTCAAGCAAGTGAACTTTGGGTCAAAGGTGAAAAGGTTACCTGTGGCTACATAAGTGAAGACACAAGGGTAAGAGTTAACCTGTGACCCTATGACATTAGCCTTCCCCCTGGGATCTGGAACCTTTTGTCATAATCTGCCACCATCTTGTACATTTTAATATTCAGTTTCATGGTATGGACACCTTATTCAAGACTAGAAATTATTGTCTTTCCTTACTTGCTGAGAGAAAGTAGTGGTGGGATGTCATGAGTGGCTTACTGGGCAACACGGTGGCTCAGTGGTTAGCACTGCTGCCTCACAGCGCCAGGGACCTGGGTTCGATTCCAGCCTTGGGCGAATATCTGTGTGGAGTTTGCACGTTCTCCCCGTGATTGCGTGGGTTTCCTCCGGGTGCTCTGGTTTCCTCCCACAATCCAAAGCTGTGCAGGTCAGGTGAATTGGCCATGCTAAACCACCCCATGGTGTTCATGTATGTGTAGGTTAGGCCCATTAGTCAGGGTATATGTTGTGTAATAGGGTAGGGGAATAGATCTCTGTTTGGAGGGTTGGTGTGGACTTGTTGGGCCGAATGGCCTGTTTCAACACTGTCGGGATTCTGTGGTTCTAGATCGAATGTTGTGCTGTGGGACTGAAGACACACATAGACCACATTCTACATGGACTTTGGGTTTTTTTCCTCAAGTCAATTAGATAAATATGTAATAATTAAGGAAAGCCAGCAGAGCTGAGTTATTGTCAAACGTGTTCAAATAACTGGCTTGTGTCTTTTATTTGCTGTGGTAATTGATGAGGGTAGTGTGGTGTTCACAGACTTCTAAAAGCATATGACAAAGTGCCACACATTAGGCTTCAAGTCACCGAGGTCTACAGCGTGGAAGCAGGCCCTTCGGCCCAACTTGGCTGTGCTGCCAGGTTCTCCCAATTAATCTAGCCCCACTTGCCCGCGTTGGGTCACTATCCCTCCATACTGACCCCATCCGTGTACCCGTCCAAGTGTTTCTGAAATGGCAAAATTGGGAGAAGGAGACTTCCACCACTACCTCTCGCAGCCCAATCCAGACTCTCACCACCTTCTGAGAGAAAAAAATGCCTCCTTGCACCCTTTGTCCCTCTCCCCTTTTCACCTTAAATCTGTGCCCTCTAGTTTTAGACTCCCGTACACTTGGGCAAAGCTGTTGACTGTCTGCCTTATCTTTGCCTCTCGTGTTTTTATCAACCACAATAAAGTCTCCCCTCAGTCTTCTATGCTTCAGGGAAAAAAAAAGTCCTAACCTCTCAGCAAAGATTGAGTCCCTGGTATGAAAGGGACAGGATAGCAAGCAGCATGGATATGAAATTAGCAGAGTGGCAAAGTATTTTAGGGACTGGTGTTGAGAGGTCTGCTTTTTTTGATCTGTGTTAGTGGGCTGCGTTTGCTGATACCCAGGAACATGCATTGTAGCAACAAAATTTCTCAAATATACTAAAGTTATGAATGACGAAAACCTAACAAACTCTTACAATGAAAAAAAGTGAATGTTGTGAAACCTGAAGTGGTTCAGAAAAGATTTAGAAGGATTGGAGGGTTTACTGCTGTAGGGGAGAGGCTGAACAGGCTGGGGCTGTTTTCCCTGGAGCGTCGGAGGCTGAGGGGTGACCTTATAGAGGTTTATAAAGTCATGAGGGGCATGGGTAGGGTGAGGAGCCAAGGTCTTTTCCCAGAACTAGAGGGCAGAGGTTTGAGATATAAAAGGAACCCGAGGGCAACTTTTTCACACAGAGGGTGGTGCGTGGATGGAATGAGCTGCCAGAGGATGTGGTGGAGGCTGGTACACTTACAACATTTAAAAGGCATTTGGATTTAAAAGGATTTGGAAGGTAATGGGCCAAGTGCTGGCAAATGGGGCGAGATCCACTTAGGATATCTGGTCGGCATGGACACGTTGGATTGAAGAGTGTGTTTCCGTGTGGTACGTCTCTATGACTCTATGCGAAATGTATAGATGAAGAGAAAATGAAAGTATTCAATACAAATTTTTAAATTGCTTTTTTTAAAAAAATTGGCTTTCAATTATGCAGGAGCATTTTTTGAAAAATCTAACAGAGGTGAGCGGGTGCAGTCGGAATTAATTTTCCGAGCGTCGATGTCAGCAGATATTCAGACATTAACGACCTAGACTTGAGTATAGAGGCCTGTCTACTGCACAAAACTTGGAAACACTGTGGGGAAAACTCATGGACAACTTCAAAAGAAGGTAGATATGCAGATGGGTTAGACAGGCAAGTGGCAGGTGAAATGTCATGTGGAGAAGTTATCTTATTTTAATAGGCAGAATGGGGAAGAGACATTTGAATTGTACCCTTCATTTATTTTTTAAAGGGGGGGGGGTACAGGGGCAGAGGGACTTGGGGGTATTCGTACACAAATCATTGAAGGTAACAGAGCAGGAAACAAAAAGCCAGGAATAAACTCTGCAGCATCCCAGGTCAGCGCACTGTACTTGAGAGGATGTGAGAGCATTAGTAAGGATACAGAAGAAATTCCTTAAAATGTTTCCAGCACTGAGGCATTTCAGTTTCCTGGGTAAATTGGAGAAGCTGAGGCTGTTTCTCTTGGGGAAAATTGAGGAGATTTGATAGAAGTGTTTTCAAAATCCTGAAGGGGCTAGACAGAGAAATTAGGAAGAAGATTGTGAACCGCAGAGATCGCTAAAAGTGGCCATGGTGACAGGAAGAAAACATTTTTTACAACAGCCCAGTGCATCACGCAAGCCAACCTTCCATCCATGGAATCCATCCAAACTTCCCACTGCCGTGGAAGGGCAGCTAACACAATCAAAGACCTCTCTTCTATTAGACAAAAGATACAAAAGCTTTAACCAACAGATTGAAGAACAGCTTCTTCCCCCCACTGTTGTTAGACTTCTGAAAGGATCTCTCAAATTTCAAATTTAATGTTGATCTCGCTCTGTATGTACTTTCTCTGCAGCTGTAACTTTGGATTCCTCACTCTTAGACACTTTCTATGGTATGATCTGCTTGTACTGCGTGCAAACCAAAATATTTTACTGTACTTAGTTACATGACAATAATAAATCAAATCAAAAAATTAACATTTCTAGCGCACACTCCCTGAAATTGTTGGAAGTCGATTCAATTAAGACTTTGAGCAGATTACTCTGGAAGGGTGACTCGAGCTAGATGAATGGTTCTTGCAGAGGGCTGGTATCGACCTGACAGGCTGAATGGCTTCCTTCTGGGCTGTAGCCGTTATGTGAACAAACATAGTCTTCACTGATGTCCCAGCCGAGATCCTCTCCCTTAACACAGCTTGAGGTGAACCACATTGCCATCTGGTCTGTGTTGGTTTACTGTCACACCATGTGGTATGTTCAGCTACTGAGTCTCTGGGCAACTACACACTGTACCTTACTACCTTCTGTCACCTGCTGGTTATGGAGTGATTGCAGCAGTAAGCTGGTTAAGCTATAATTAATAGTGATATGTGAGGGAATCCCTTCGACAAGAGTATTCGAAAAAGGGGCAGGAGTAAGCCAATCGACCCCTTAAGCCTGCCCTCCCATTTAATAGGATTATGGCTGATCCAACATTCCTCACTTCCACTTCCACTTTCCTGCCCTTTCCCAAAACCCTTGATTCCCCACTGATCAAGAATCTATCTATCTCAGCCTTTGTGGGCGGCACGGTGGCACAGCGGTTAGCACTGCTGCCTCACAGCGCCAGAGACCTGGGTTCAATTCCCAACTCAGGCGACTGACTGTGTGGAGTTTGTACATTCTCCCCGTGTCTGCGTGGGTTTCCTCCGGGTGCTCCGGTTTCCTCCTGTGCAGGTCAGGTGAATTGGACATGCTAAATTGCCCGTAGTGTTAGGTAAGGGGGTATATGCAGGGGAATGGGTGGGTTGCGCTTCGGTGGGTTTCCACACTGTAAGTAATCTAAATATACTCAAAGACTCTGCCCCTTTAGCAATCGATGAAGGAAATCCAAAGACTGTCAGCCCTCCAAGAGAGTAAATTCCTCCTCTTCTAAGCCTTAAATGGACACCCCTTTAGTCTGAGAGTACGCTACCTGGTCTTTGATTCTCCCGTGAGGGAAAACGTCCTCTCAGTACCTTCAGCTGAAGGTCAGTGAGGAGAGTCCCACCTGTTTATTCTTTGCTCATAAGACAATCTCTGCCAGCTGAGGATCATCCTAGTGAACCTTGTCTGAACTGTCTGCAATAAAGTAACAAATTTTTGTAAGGGGACCAAAAATCAGTCCTCCAGATGTGGTCTCACTGGAACCTTGTACAGTTGCAGTAAGACTTCCCGACTCTGATACTCAAAGCCCCTTGAAATCAGGGCCAACACTACACTAGCTTGCCTGGTTACCTGCTGTACCTGTGTGCTAGCTTTCTATGTTTGGTGCACAAGTCCCTTTGCGTTGCAGCTTTCTGCAGTTTTTCTCTATTTAAATAATACTCTTTGGTTCTTCCATTCAAGATGAACAACTTCACGCTGTCCCACGTTATACTTTATTTGTCAACGTCTTTCCTTCAGTTACGATCAGTATGTCTCTGTGAACTGTCTGTATCCCTCTCGCGACTTGCCTTTCCGCATATGTTCACTTCATCTGCAGATTTGGCTGCAGTACGTTTGCTTCCTACCTCCAAGTCATTAATATATACTTAAACAAGGGCAGTCCCAACACTCATCCCTGTGGAACACCGCTGGTCATTGGGGTCGCCAACCTGAAAAAGACCTCCCTATCCCCACTCATTGACCCAATTCTCTATCCACGCCAATATATTACTTCCAACACCTGGGAGCTTTGACAACTTTCTGTGTGCTGCCTTGTCAAACACCTTCTGGAAGTCCAAATACAGCACGTCTACTGGTTCCCCTCTGTACCATCTAGTTGAGACTTCCTTCTGGTGGGTCAGTGGTCAGCACTGCTACCTCACAGCGCCAGGGACCCAGGTTCGATTCCAGCCTCGAGCAAGTTTTCCAATCCTCTGCTGCTTCTCCAGAATCCAAGGATATTGGGAAAATTACAACCAATTTATCCACTGTCTCTGAAGCTATTTTAGGATCTTCGGTATCAAGCCACCAGGACCAGGGAACTTATCTGCATTTAACGCCACTAGTTTATCTTATACTACTACTGTTGTGATAGCGCTTAATTGCAATTTTTTTTAGTGTTAATGGGATGTTCAAAGTATCTTTCACTGTAAAGATGCAAAATATCTGTTTCACTCCTCTGATATTTTCTTGTTCCCCATAGTCATCTCCCCAGATTAGTTTTCTATAGGGCCGATGTACACTCTGATCTCGCTCTTCCTTTTTCAGTATCTGTTAGAGGATTGTGAATGTTTGAAATTCTCTACTCAGAGATTTGTGGAGGCTAGATCACAAAGGATTTGAAGAGGACCTCGACAAATTTGTGCAGTACCGAGGAGTTGCAGAGGGCTGTGAGAAGCTGGCAGGAAAGGGGAGTTGAGGCCTGGGTCAGATCAGCCATGACCTTATCAAATGGTAGACCAGTCGTGAGGGGCTGAATGGCCTACTCCTGCTCCTAGTCCTTATGGCCTCAACTAAAGTCTTACCATTTTTGAGAAGAGGCTTAAGTATTATTAGGAGTTGCTCTTGCTACTGCTGTGAGATCATACTTGAGGGACTTGGAGGGAAAAAGACCCTACATTACGGAAACCCCAGCAATATAGAGCACAGAAACACACCCTTCGGTCCAACTCGTCCATGCTGACCAGATATTCTGAGTTAATCTTAGTCCCATTTCCCAACGTTTCCTTCTAAACCCCTCCTATTCATATACCCATCTAGACACCTTTTAAATGTTATAATTGTACCCAGCTCCTCCAGAAGTTATTCCATACATGCGCCAGCCTCTGTGTGGAAAACATTGTCCCTTAGGTCCCTTTTATATCTTTCCACTTTGACTTTAAACCTCTCCTCTAGTTTGGGAATTGCTCACCCTAGGAAAAGGACCTCGACTATTCATCCGATCCATACCCCTCATGATTTTATACACCTCTATAAGGTCACCCCTCAGCCTCTGATGCCGCAGGGAAAACAGCCCCAGCCTGTTCAGCCTCTCCAGCAGGAGATATTAAAGGACAGGTCTAATGGAACAAGATTAAGGTCAGTGGCAAATGTAAGAATTGAAAGTTAACGCAGGGGATTTCACTTGAAACGTATAATGGTGGGAAAGGATTGAGTCCAGAGTTTGTGGTTCGTGATGTTCAGGAGGAGGTTCAGAGCACAGGAAATGGTAACATTGTGACTAATGTTATTGGTGTCCTTCTCTAGGTGGTATTCCGATCCACCTCTGCCATGGTCTATATTTTCATCCAGATGAGCTGTGAGATGTGGGACTTTGACATCTATGGTAAGACATTTTCCAAATAAATTATGCTGCATTACTGCACTGAAACAATATAGCACCATTCAACAGGCACGTCTTGTCTGGCTGTGTATTTGTGATACTGTAACTTGATTGTAAATTGATCAGTGGGCCATGAATTTTAAATATTCTTTATTCTGATGGGGGAGTTTTTTTTACTGTTTGTGTGGATAATTTGGTTTCAATGTTGTGCTTTCCTCCTGCTGACAACCTGGGTAAGGTCCAGACAGAGAGACAGAGAGGTGGCAAACTAACAAAAAACTGGAAAGACATTGGTGATGCCCCTTCTGATGTACTGTTATAGGAGCGATACGATTAAACTGGACAGGATTCAGAAGAGATTTGCAGAGGCTGGGACGTTTATTCACTGCAGCAGAGGAGATTGAGCGGTGAACTTAAGAGTGTTACGACACGGTGGTGAACCCTTCTGTTAATTAAACCAAACACCCAGAAAAGCTCATCTCATCCTGTAACCTATTAACATAAGAGTGACAGGGAACCCACAAATTCCACTAGTTAAAGAAAATAACATCAAGTTATTATTTAAACATGAACATTGAATAACTATTCACAATTCTAAGCCTCGGCTTTCTCTTAACTGCTTACTATCTGCCTCCAACTCTATAACAATATGCTGTTCCAATAAGACACTTATTAGAATAACATCAACTTAATTTCGAACCACATAGCAGCTGTCGTCTTGTCTTTCTTCTTCCGGCTGAGGATCTCCCTGGGTCATCGACTTTCTTTCCACTGCAAACATGTTATATATGAAAAGGTACCTTTGATAGAGAGTGTTTCCTCCTTTCTTAGAGAGCAAGATGTTAGCTCTCCAGGTGTTGTTGTCTCAATAGCAATTGCTTTCTGACGAATTTTCATATTGACTCATTTTATCCTCCCCTAACATTGGATCGATTCATTGGTTCGATGTGGCAAAACAATAAATTCAAACCTGATTGGGTTTTAGAATCCTAGGGCATAATTTACACTGGTTAAATTCAAATTATTGTCAAAACAGCAACCAAAACTCAGGTATCCATTTCACAGCCAAATGTTACATATTTTCAATTTTCCAGTCTACTCTGGGACTGCCATCTAGTCCTATACGCAGGCGTTTGTAATCTCTCAGTTCGGAACCGCATTCACTCTCTCTTACAGGTAGGGTACAGCCTTCAACTTCCTAACAAGAGGTTTATAAATCATGAGGAGTATAGATAAGGTGAATGGCAGGTGTCTTTTCTCTTGGGTGGGCGAATTCAAGACAAGGGGGCATACTTTGAAGGCTTGAGGAGAAATATTTGAAGACATGAGAGGCAGTTTTTTCACAGACAGTGGTTCATGTGTGGAATGAGCATCCAGAGGAAGTGTTGGATGCAGACACAGTTACAACTTTGTAAAAGATATTTAGGTAAGTACATGAATAAGAAATGTTTGGAGGGATATGGGCAGATATGTCGGATAGTTGACTTGGGGATTATGATCAGCATGGACCAGTTGGACCAAAGGGTTTCTGTGCTGTATGATTCTATGACTGTAGATGCTGGAAACCAGAATCAAAAATAAAAAAAACCCAGAAATTGGTCAGAAAACTCGGCAGTTCTGGCAGCATCTGTGGAGAGAAATCGGAGTTAACATTTCAAGTCGAGTGACCCTTCTAGCAGCACTGGGATACTTAGAGGGGAAAGTGAGGACTGCAGATGCTGGAGATCAGAGCTGAAAATGTGTTGCTGGAAAAGTGCAGCAGGTCAGGCAGCATCCAAGGAACAGGAGATTCGACGTTTCGGGCATAAGCCCTTCGTCAGGAAAGAAGGGCTTATGCCCGAAACGTTGAATCTCCTGTTCCTTGGATGCCGCCTGACCTGCTGCGCTTTTCCAGCAACACGTTTTCAGCCCTGGGATACTTAGCCAATATTAGTCCATATGCAGCCTAAACTGATCTTATTTGGTGTTCTCAAAGAATAAATGCTTCTCTGAAGTATTCATGAAAATAAGTGGAGGTGTTGACGCTGGCCCGGTAAGTCTGAAGCCAAGGCTAAAGTTGTGAGGAAACTGGGTACAAATCATCCCACTGCATCTGGTGGAATTTAAATCTTGTTCATTATGTTGAAATTGAACTCTCAGTCAGAGGACCATCGATTGCTGTGAAAGCGAGTTTGTTTTAGGGAAGGAAATCTGCCTTCTTTACCCAGTCTGCCCTGTATGTGACACAGGACAATGCAATTGACTATAAGCATATCTCATTTTAGTGAGATCACACTTGGAGTATAGCGTGCAGCTTTGGTCTTCCTACCCAAGAGAGGTTATGTGTGCCACGGAGGGAGTGCAGTAGAGGCTCTCTAGGTTGATACTAGAAATGGAAGGACTGTCATATGAGGAGATAATGGTTTGCCTGGTCCTGTATTCACTGGAATTTGGAAGAATAGGAGAGGATTATAGGGATAGAGGCGGGTGAAATGACAACATTTGAAAGACGTTTGGACGGGTACGTGGTTGGGAAAGGCTGGGAAGGATATGGGCCAAATGGGACTGGTTCAGTTTAGGAAACCTGGTCAGCATGGACGAAGGGCCTGTTTCCGTGCTGTTGGACTCTATCTGATTGAAAATGTATAAAATTCCAGCAGGGATGGACAGATTGGATGCTGAGGGAATGTTTCCCCTGGTTGGGGAGTTTAGAACCAGGACACATGGTCTCAGGAAACAAAGTAGGCCATAGATGAGGCAGTATTTCTTGGTCATCCCATGGAATTCACTGCCACAGAGGGCTGTAGATGCCAAATCACTTGAGTATATTGAAGAAGGCATTGATCTTTTTTTTAAGGGCTTCAGTTGTCTGGAGAGAAAGCGGAGATATGGTAATAAGATAGGGGATCAACCATGATCATACTGATTATGGGAGTGCATTCAAAGGGCCCGTTGGCCTACTGCTCAGCAATATGTGCTAGTCTGGTCAGTGACACTTGTAACCCACACAAGAGCAGGCTTTTAAAAAGCTTTCTGCAGAATACTGACAATGTCACTTGCGTTTTCATGGTAATTTAGCCCGAATGTGAAGCTTTTTCCTTCCTTTTTCTGTATTTGTATAATATGAGAAGACAAGAGCTTACTCATGTGGTAGAAATTCAGATATTTAAAATACTCCTTATGAATTGTATGAACTTTTTTTTGTTGTGTAGGCAAATTATTACAAGATCGTAATTTGCATTTGGATGGTTTATCATCTGCCTCTGAATTTGTTTTGAAGTCTTCTCACAATCCCAGACTGTGTGGAACCCAAGTTGGGGTGTGGCTTGGATTAGTGCACTGACAGTAAAGGTATTGAGCCGTCTGATGAGGATGGAAAGGAAGAAATGGTTCCACTTGGAACGTTACACCTTCCTGTAGGGATTGAGAAAAGGAAGGTTGCAGATGTTTCTTCTAATATTTTACTTTCAGTACCATATTTTTTCTTTTTTTAGGTGATTTGTACTTTGAGAAGGCTGTGAATGGTTTCCTCTCTGACCTCTTCGCCAAATGGAAGGTATAAAAATACAATGAGAGCATAGCATGGAATGTAACTGTGTGTGGAAGTTGGAGTCAGTTTTACATTTACAACGTTTCTGTGTTTTTATACAATACCTTTGTACAGTATTAGGTAACTGATACCAAGTTGACAACATGTTGTTAATAATTCACTAAATTCTTTTCAGACCTTGAATTTTCATATTTTTTCTATTGTTCTTTCTCAGGATTAGGGTTGAGGCATTGTTCTATAATGCCACCAACTTCCCGATAGCTGCTTTTCCTGCTCTGCTCAACGGACATTCTTAATGTGTGTCTCAGTGTTGAGGTTAGAGTTTAGTGCTATAGACAATAGGTGCAGGAGTAGGCCATTCTGCCCTTCGAGCCAGCACCACCATTTATTATGATAATGCTTGATCATCCTCAATCAGTATCCTGTTCCTGCCTTATCCTCATAACCCTTGATTCCACTATCCTTAAGAGCTCAGACCCCTAAGGGTCTGATTATACCCTCTCTTGAGGCTATAGTGTTCCAATTGCTAATATGTCGGATGTAACCGTTTCATTATTTTCCTAGTTTAAATTAAGGAAGACTTTAATGTTACCTATTACCTTTTTTTTTATTTTTCTACTTATTCTATGAAGTAATGCTTAACTTTTTAACTCTATCTCATACTACTTTAGACCTACTTTATTTGTACCTAGATGCCTTTGAATCTAAGATGGCGCCCTTGTGTGTTGACATTGTACACTTTTCACTGTATTCTTGTACTTCTGTACTTGAGTACGCATGACAATAAAATCAGAATCTAAACGGGCAGTCAGTCCTTCACTGCTGTCTCTTCCCAGGTCTCCTTCAGCATCCTGGGATGGTTTTGGGTTGCTGGGGTTTGCTCAGTCTCTATATGGTATCTCCAGGGACCATGCTGAGATCTGTGGCTCAGTGGTTAGCACTGCTGCCTCACAGTGCCAGGAACCTGGGTTCGATTCTACCCTCGGGCAACTTTGTGTGGCGTTCGCACACTCTCCCTGTGTCAGCATGTGGGTTTGCTCTAGTTTCCTCCTACGGTCCAAAGATGTGCAGATTGGGTGGTTTGGCCAATGCTAAATTCCCTAATAGTGTCCAGGGATGTGCAGACTGGATGGATTAGCCATGGGAAATGTGAAACTTTTTGAGATGTTTTATAGAAGAGCTAGAAAGAGTAGGCCATTCAGCCCTTCGAGCCTGCTCCATCATTTAATACAATTATGGCTGATCTCAACTTGGCTTCAACCCCACTTTCCTGCCCGCTAACCCTTTAAGCCACTACTAATTAAAAATCTGTCTATCTCCTTCTTAAATGTATTCAGTTTATCGTTAAAGGGATTGTAGTGGAGAAATTGATGGTTCCTCAATTCAGCAACCCTAGAGTATCAGAGGTTGAGGGCTGACCTTATAGAGATTGATAAAATCATCAGGGGCATGGATAGAATAAATAGACAAGGTCTTTTCCCTGGGGTGGGGTAGTCCAGAATTAGAGGGCATAGGTTTAGCGAGAGAAGGGAAAGATATAAAAGAGACCCAAGGGGCAACGTTTTCACACAGAGGGTGGTGTGTGCATGGAATGAGCTGCCAGAGGAATGGTGAAGGCTGGTACAATTGCAACACTTAAAAGGCATCTGGATGGGTATATGAATAGAAAGGGTTTGGACGGATATGGGCTGGATGCTGGCAAATGGGTTGAGATTGGGTTAGGATCATCTGGTTGTCATAGACAGGTTGGACCGAAGGGTCTGTTTCCATGCTGTACATCTCTATGACAATGGGATCTGATTGCCAGCACCCTCTGCTTTTGGAAGAGGCTAGCCCAGCATTGGTTTGGATGTTACAGCATTCCCTAGGTTCGCAAACAGGATTTGAGGATAGCAAACAGGGATCTGTAGCCTAGCATCGTGATAGGAAAAATGCAAGAATCTGTCTTCTGGGACATTGTAATTTTTGGTTATGCAGAATAAACATAGAATTTAGGAAGAGGAAAAAGTTGTTTGACAAATTATATGTTGCAAGTTTTGGAGGTTGTAACTGGGAGCATTATAGAGCACTGCTGCCTCACAGCGCCAGGGACCCATGTTTGATTCCAGCCTCTGGCAACTGTCTGTGTGGAGTTTACACGTTCTCCCTGTGTCTGTGTGGGTTTCCCCCCACAGTCCAAAGGTATACAAGTTAAGTGGACTGGTTATGCTAAATTGCCCATAGTGTCCAGGGGTGTGCAAGTTAGGTGGATTAGCTGTGGGAAATGCAGGATTACAGGAACCGGGTCGAGGGGGGGGGGGGGGGGGGGCGCGGGGGCACGGTGAGACTGGGTGTGATGCTCTTTGGAGAGTTGGTGTGGACGTATTGGGCCGAATGGCCTGTTTCGACACTGTAGGGATTGTATAAGATTGTAAAAAGGGGATACCAGTGAATGTGATGTATCATTTGATAAAAATCATTGGTATTGCTGGTTATTTAGTGATATTAATGATGGATTGACAGATAACAGATTTAAAATGATTATTTTCCAAAGCTAATGTTATGGACTAGACCAGACCAAACCCCTCAAAACATATTAAAAAGATAGCCCTAACTAGACCCTAACTACTTCTTATTGTAAAGGTAAATGCGAGTTGCTGTGTTCCAGATTCAATTTTGACTGGTCAAACTACTCAATGTTAAGCAACTTACAATTTACTCAAACACTATAGTTAAAGTACAACAAAAGAAAAAGGAACTTGGAATAACAACTCAGTTAGGAACAGAACCTAACAGAATAATAGATTATGTTACCACTAAACTGTTCTAATATAGTAACATCTCATAAACATACTCTTGGCAAAAGGCAAATTCAGAAACCAGATTGTCTGATGTGTAACTCCAGTCCAGGAGGAAAGAACATTAAAAGACAATTCTGAGAGAAAGAGAGAACTCAAGCTTTCAGCTGTAGCAGAGAGAAATGTGGGGGTGTTTTGACACCCCAGCAACTTTCCCTGAAAACTAAAACTAAAGCTCCTGGTTCTTTGGGAGTTTGATCACACCCCACTCAGGCTGCTTCTGTTGTTCAAACTTTCTAAAAATCCCCAAAGCCTCTCAAGCTGTGTACTAGCTAGCGGATTTTGAGGAGATTTGTAGCTCAAGTTGAGGTTCTGGATGTAGGTTTGCTGATTGGTTTTCATTTTCAGACGTTTCGTCACCGTGCTAGGTAACATCAGTGAGCCTCCGATGAAGCGTTGGTGTTCGTGATCTGCTTTCTATTTATTGGTTTAGATTTCCTTGGGTTAGTGATGTCACTTGCTGTCCTTTTTCTCAGAGGGTGGTAAATGGGCTCCAAGTCGATGTGTACTAGCTTTCTAACTAGAATGCTCAGCATCTCTGTCTTTAAAGCTCTCTTTAAAATAAACCTCTTCAAGCTTCAGTGTTTTCATCGTAAGCAGCAGGGTGTTGCAGAGATCATTGCTTGGCTTTGGATGTACACTAACAGCTGAGATAATCAAATGTAATGTGTCCATGTTTTGCTGATGATTCAGCGTTGGGCGAGTAAGCTGTAGGAGGTCACACATTCATTGTAAAGGGATATGGACAGATTGGGTGAGGGCGCATGGGATATGAATAAGTGTGAGGTGATCCACTGCAGAAGAAAAAAAATTTTTAAAAAGCAGAAATTTTTTAAAATGGTGAGATAATGGGAAATGTTAACATTCGTAGAGACTTGAGCGCATGGATCATAGAAGGTTAGCACATAGGTACAGGAAGCATTTAGAAAAGCAAATGATTTGAGCTTTAATATGAACAGATTGCTGTAATAGTGCAGTAATTGGTGAGACCACACTTTGTGTACTTTGTCCAGTTTGGTCTTGCTACCTGATGTAGGGTATACGCTAGCCTTGAAGCAAATTCAGTGAAGCCCCACAGGCTGACTCTTGGGTCTTGTGCAGTGAGGTGATAGCGAAGAAAATGGGTTAGTTCTCAGGAATTTAACAGAATCTGAGGTGACCACATTGAAACGTACTAAGAATGTTTGTTTATAAACTTGATAAGCTACAGGATGTTTCCTGTAGCTGGGGAGTCTAGAAATAAGGGCCACAGACTCAGAATGAGGGATTCAACCTTTTGAAAGGTTAGGAATCTCTAAGATATTTTATCCCAGAGAGCGGTAGGTGCCGAGGTATTGAATCGATTCAAAACAGAAATTGCTAAATTTTTGGAAACTGAGGGAAATGAGGAATTTAGGGATGTGAGAGACTGGAATTGAGATGGAAGCTGTGATGATAGTGACTGGATAAGCAGGCTCAAATGACCTACTCTTTCTTCTGTATCTTATATTCTGCAGCATGAAATAATGGGAACGGCTGTTCCTTGAGTATAGCTAATCGTGTGGTGCCCAAGCATTCTAGTTAGAAAGCTAGTACACATCGACTTGGGCCCCATTTACCATCCTCTGAGAAAAAGGACAGCAAATGACATCACTACAGCAAATGACATCGCAAACCTTGAAGGAAGCTAAACACAAATAGAAAGTAGGTCACTAACACCGTAGGCTCAGTGAAGCTGTTACCCCTAGTAGGGTGACAAAACATCTGAAAATGAACCTTCCAGCTCAGTGAGCAAACCTACATCCAGAACTTCAACCTTAGCTACAAATCTTCTCAAAACTTACTAGCTGGTACATAGTTTGAGAGGCCTTGGGGATTTTTTGAATAAATAGTCAAAAATGTTTAATCTTGCTGTACAGATTTATTATCACACTGGAAGAGCTGTAGCACACAATATAGACTCTGCACTATGAAATTTCACTTTATTCCTCTCTTTTGATTTTAGGATAAAAATTGCAGCCATGAAGTGACAGTGGTTTTATTTTCCAGAACTTTCTATGATGGCAAGTCGCTGGGTGAGTTGGTCCTCTTTGTCAGTGGTAAGCTCTGAGTTGAGAATTGGCCAAATATTTTATCAATATGCTGTTCCTGTTACGTATATTTAGCAATTGTTCCTCTCAAGGACTCTTACACTAATGTAATTTGTTGCAACCTTGGAAGTTAAGTGCAGAGAAATCCATAATTGATCCAAAAACAAAGTTAAATTGCTTCTAGTTCTATAAAACTGTTGCAGTGTGAAGCCTAAATCTTTGATTAATGTTACTGTTTTTGCAGTTTATTATATTTTACAAAGTCATTAAGAAATTAATTGATGTTTTGGGCCAATTTCTTCAAAAGTTACAACATCTGCGGTTTTTTTTATCATCACAAATTAAAGCAGAAATATCTTTGCTTTTTATTTTAAGAAAAGTTCTCTCTATCCAAAGTTCCTGCCACAGTTAAAGAGCAGTGAGCTCCACGCCGCTCGGCCTTGTGGATGTTTATGGCACTGTTTTGTGGTATGCTTGTTTTAGAATCGAGAGGGTTGTGATTTTGCTGCAGGACTCGAAATTAAAATGCAGCTTAACACTGAGGGGGTTCACAATGTCAGAGAGGTTGGCTTTCTCAGGTTCCACTGCCTGTTAGGGTATATATAGAGATTCAATCACATCGCTTGAAGACAGGCCATCCTTGCAATGCTCCAGCCAATATCAAAAACCAGGCAGGAGGGGAGACTCATGGAAGGAAATAGGAAAAAGTAGAGTGAAGGTTCATTCCTCCCTTTATCGGGTTGAAATTGTGAGGTCAGCAGACATCCAGTATTAGTACCACAAATGTTTGTGGCATAGAGTCATAGAGATGTACAGCACAGAAACAGACTCTTCGGTCCAATTCATCCATGACAATCAGATATCCTAACCTAATCTATTCCCATTTGCCAGCATTTGGCCCATCTCCCTCTTAAACCTTCTGAATTCATATACCCATCCAGATGCCTTTTAAATGCTGTATTTGTACCAGCCTCCCATTTCCTCTGGCAGCTCATTCCGTACGTGCACCACCCTCTGTGTGAAAAAGTTACCCCTGAGGTGTCTTCTATATCTTTCCCCTCTCGCCCTAAACCTATGCCCTCTAGTTTTGGACTCCCCAACCCTGGGAAAAGTCCTTGGCTATTCACCGTATCCACACCCCTGACGATTTTATAAATCACCCCTCAGCCTCGATGCTTCAAGGAAAATAGCCCCAGCCTCTCCCACAATGGCTGAAACCCTCCAACCTCGGAGGAGGAGATCATTAGGCCCATCGTTTCAGTGCAAGCCCTTTTGAGGATAAACAGTCCAAACGTACAACCATGCTCCATCCCTATCCACTGTGACTTTCCCATTCCAAATCCCATTTTTTCTTAATATTGCATTGACCTCCACCTTGGGCCCATACCCTGTGACGAAACATTTAACTCCAGTGATAAACAGTGGAAATAAACTTCTTGTATCTATTCTCAGTGTGAACTCATGCCCTCTTAGGTTTTTTTCTAAGTCACTCTGCAGAAATTGTTTGCTATTTTAGAATGTTTATGATAAATCTCTCTGTAACTAACCCCTGATTACTGTGGTAATAGCCAGATTACCTGGAGTGTCCTTTTCTAGATTGTGTTTACTTGCTTCTTGAACCTGCTTTCCTGATGATGTAATGCCATCCTGTAATGGTGTACCCACACTCGTATTCTATGTCAGTGAATATGCAGTCTGCACGTCATTGTCAACTGCTTTTACATTTTCCTGAAACAAACTCTCTGTCAAAACACATCCTTCAGTATCTACACTTTGAGTACAGTCTCCTAGGCCATTGGGCAGAGTTTTAAGGTCCTCAGTTAGAAGGTAGGGTTAGGGGCTGGAAAATTCCCTGGGTAGTCTTCCTGCCAATCTCCATCCCACCCCTGACCTGACCAAAATGTAAGGGGCAAGGTCTAGGACTGCCCACCCACCCAGGTGAGGTCTCAAGGCCTGCTTCCTGCCCAGTCACACACAATATATTTGCTGGCGAGGTAGTTTCTGGCGCTCTTAAGGGGGGAGCCTCCTTTACTGGCCCCCTTTCTAAATTGGGTAATCCCGTCATCCCCTCCTTTCACACAGTCAGCCCAGGCCACGAACAGCGCCTTTCCTGTCTGACTTTGCCATCGCCATCCCCCCAACCCTCCCCCACCCTCCCACAATGTCGATTCATTACCTCGCCATCCCCTCCCATCCCTACACCAACCTGATCTTGTCAAATCTTGCACTTTGCTGGGGTTTATCCCAAGTGAGGACTTGATGCTTCATGGAGCATCATGATGAGTCCCCCTCTTCCTGTTTGAATGGTGGTGACTTGGGAAACGTTACCGCCTGCAAAGCACTGTCCATTCCTGATTGTATTCTGCTTATTGTGTCGGTAGCCCAGCAGCCAATTCTGACCTTTTCTACAGCTCTCTCTACCTTTTGTTAGAGCCTTTTATTCCATGTCACCAGTCAGGGGTTCAATAATGTGTTCGCTTCTGTTGCAATCTCAGTTTATGGTAGCACTGAACACATTGGATCTGAGTGATACCTGAATTGAGAGATCATGGGGTTTTATTTTTGCAGTTTGGTCACTGTGATGTTTTGTCACTGAACATATTCACTCCGGATTGCTAATATCCTTTTAATAAAAATAAACATGACTTTATTTCACAACTTTAAAGAAAAGCCTATCTATTTATAAGACAGCTTAGAAACGTTGTATAAACAGCTAAAAGGAAAAAAAATTCAACCCTTTCCCCAACAACATCCCTTACAGATACTGAGGACAATTGTGTAGAAGAGTCACTGGACCCAAAAAGTTAACTCTGCTTTCTCTCCACAGATGCTGCCAGACCTGCTGAGTTTTCCCAGTAATTTCTGATTTTTGTTGCTGATTTCCAGCATCCACGGTTCTTTGGTTTTGTTTTTGTAAATCAAACACTTCTGAAAAAGACTCAGTCATACTGTAGCTTTAATAAATTTCTGTTCTCCTTCATTGATTACCTCATGCAATTATAATGCAGCAGCCCATTAATTATATCTGGAATTATGGATTATAAAAGTGTGCCCACAATAAGTACTGCAACTGTACATCCTTTTTGAGCAAAGTTGGCGCTCTCACACTTGGGTGACACTGTGTGGATATTTAAAAAGACAACTTTTCAGAAATGATCTGAGTGTCTGCTGCCTCTTCTCCACCATTGTTGATCAGTTCAGCCTGCAGCCGTCACAGCTCAATGTAATATCCACCTCCAATTCTGTGCCATTTTGAAACCCAGTATTTCCTCAGTTTTTCTTTGCCTGCTGTAATACACCCAAGTGCTTACAAACACTGTATTTAAAACTGATGCAAAATCTTCATTTAATACCTCTGATAATTTTACCCTCTCAGATTGGATATCTTCCTTCACCCCTGCATTCCCCTATCTATTCTTTGTAATCTATAAAAGGCCTAACCTTCACATTCATCTTGAGCTTTTTATAAAGACATTTCCTTTCTCTCCCTGTCCACTGCTCTTCCTTCGTTCCTGATGATTTTATTCAGTGTCAGGAATCCTGGTTTTATCATTACACCCTTCTCTTAAGGTACCTTAGGTTTATCTCCAGAATATGATTTGACAAAACCCATCATGCATTACATCAGCACTTTATCCAGTTGCTGTTTGTAGGTTTTCCACCGCTGTTATATCGGCCCATTAGATTAGATTACTTACAGTGTGGAAACAGGCCCTTCGGCCCAACAAGTCCACACCGACCCGCTGAAGTGCAACCCACCCATACCCCTACATTTACCCCTTACCTAACACTACGGGCAGTTTAGCGTGGCCAATTCACCTGACCCGCACATCTTTGGACTGTGGGAGGAAACCAGAGCACCCGGAGGAAACCCACGCAGACACGGGGAGAACGTGCAAACTCCACACAGTCAGTCGCCTGAGGCGAGAATTGAACCCGGGTCTCTGGCGCTGTGAGGCTAACCTCACTGTTCGCTTACACTGCACGCTATGTAATAGAGGTAACGGCAGTGGGGTTGGTGTTTCCTATCGGCGAGAGAGCCGGGGAGATCACTGTGTCACATCTTTGAGGCACAGCCTGCTGTAGTAAGTGCCATTCCCTGAACTGGACAGCATTGGGCAGTTCCCAGATGAGTCACTGGCAGGCAGTGGCTGCAGCCAGTATGACACCTTACCAGAGCCTGAGTACTGTAGGGTCAGGGGATCCCAGACCTCTGGTGAGTGAAAGCAGGGCAGGGGGGAATGTGGGGATAAGCAGTATTACCATAAAGTCATACGGCACGGAAACAGACCCTTCGGTCCTACTAGACCACACTGACCATGTTCCCAAATTTAAACTATTCCCACCTCTCTGCGTTTGGCCCATATCCCTACAAACATTTATTATTCATGTACTTATCTAAGTGTCTTTTAAATGTTGTAACTGTACCCTCATCCACCACTTCCTCTGGCAGTTCATTCCACACACGAGCCACATTCTGTGTCTTTATAAAAGTTAGCCCTGATGCCTTTTTAAAATCTTTCTCCTTTCCCCATCAAATATGCCCCCTAGTTTTGAACTCACCCACTTTAGGGAAAAGACCTTTGCCTTATCTGTGCCCCAATAATTTTATAACCCTCTAAGATCACCCTTCAACCTCCCCCTCTCCAGGGAAGCAAGCTCCAGCCTGTTTTTATAACTTAAACCCGCCATCTTTTTCTGTTTTTACATGGGACTGTCATGATTGGTCTTCTCTGCCAGTTTTCCAGTGTCGCATTAGTTAGTTAGAAGACCATAGACATAGGAGTAGAATTAGGCCATTCAGCCCATCGAGCCTGCTCTGCCATTCAGTGCGATCATGGCTCATCTGGTAATCCTCATCTCCACTTTCCCACCTTTTCCGCATAGTCCATGATTCCCTGATGGATTAACATGGCCAATCTCAGCCTTGACAATATCTTTTTTTTAATATAGATATTTTTATTGAAATTTAACATTTTTGCAAATTTACAAAAATAAACAAAACTCTCAAATACAAACATTGATGTACAATTAAATCATATATACAATAGTCATAATTTAACAAAGAAAAGAAAAAGAAAGAAAACAAAAAGAAAAAGAAAAAAAACAAGAAACGAAGAAAGAAAGAAAGAAAAGAAAACTCAACTTTCTACTAATCTAACCTATAACTAACCAGAGTGTATACCTAAGTCTCTTACATGCTCGGAATGTATTAACATCAAATATAATAAAACCCGTATTCGCGCAGGATTCCTCTCCCAAGGGGCCCCGGAGCAGCCAGATCTGAAATCTTCACTAAATAAAAGCCCTTGTTAGGATAGCCGAAATATCTGCATTTATATAATTCAAAAAGGGCTGCCATATTTTATAAAATAATTCAGTCTTTCGGTGCACCATATTTGTGAGGAAGTCAAGGGGGATATATTCCATAATTAATCTGTGCCAATTTGAAAGTCCAGGGGGGCCCTCAGCCACCCAGTTCACCAAAATATTTTTCCTTGCACAGAAAGAGAGAATAGAAAATAGTCTCTTCCCGTGCATATCCAGAGATGAGAGGTTCGAAAAGCCCAAAAGGAGAGATACAGGGTCCACCCTAATTTCCGTTCCAAAAATTTCTGTCAGGGTATTTGCCACTTTAGTCCAGTATCTGCGGATTTTCTGACAAGTCCACAGACAATGTACAAGAGTACCCACCTCTATTTTGCATTTGGGACACATTGGAGATGCTCCTGCCTTAAATTTTGCCAGTCGAGCCGGAGCTATATGGGCCCTATGAAGTATCTTTAAGCCTTGACAATACCTAATAACCCCACCTCAACAGCCCTGTGCGGCAAAGAATTTCATAGATTTACAACATCTTGAGAGAAGAAATTCCTCCTCATCTCTGTCTTGATTGTGCCTCGCTCTTGGATCTTTGGCTAAGGAACTGCTCCTTTATCGGATTTATACCTGTCCTGGATTAATTCTAAACAGCATTTCCTCACTCTCACTCGGTTTGACAACAGCCTGCTTCAGTCAGAGTGCCCCAGTTTTACAGCATTTCCATCTTTTAACAGTGCCCCAGTGCTGTGTCTTGCCCCCACTGTTTGTTCACACGTCTGTGCTGACAGGCTGTTTCTCTTTGTTACAGACGAGTTCCCCGACAGTCATCGACCTTCCATTCAGGTGGATCATGAGGGCAGGTTCTATGAAGACTTTTATAAGTGAGTCTTGTTTGTGACTTTCATTTTGGTCGTGCAGCCCAGGTCTGTGTGGCCTCTTGAGTGAAAGCTTGGCTGTGAGTTACTGGAAGAAACGGTGTCCAAACAGAAGTGACTCATACTCAGAAGATCTGAGTGAACATCAACAGATCCTTTACATTACTGTTTTCCGATTATTGTGGATGTGAACTGTTTATCCAGGTGACCGTGAGGTCTGCAGCTGCTGGAGATCAGAGCGGAGAGAGTGTGGTGCTGGAAAAGCGCAGCAGGTCAGGCAGCATCCGAGGAGCAGGAAAATCAACGTTTCAGGCCAGAGCCCTTGATGAGGAATTCTCCTGCTTCTCAGATGCTGCCTGACCTGCTGTGCTTTTCCAGCAACACCGCCTCAACTCGAGCTATTTAACAAACTGGCCTTGATCGTGTATTTTGGTTTAACTTTATAATGTTGCTGTGAAGATAAATTCAGTTCAGAGTCCCAGAGAGAGATCAGTTCTCAGCATTGAGAATCAATGCTGACTTCTATCACAGACTTCCATCAGTCAGCATTTTCCATTCCTATATGCCGAGTGTTGAGTGCAGTGTTTTAGATCACATCATAAAGTGTGTTCAGTAACAGATGACATTTGATTGGAATAATCAGTGATTCAGCTGCTCTGGGAGCTTTGAATTACCACGTACCACATGAGTTTTAAGTCAATGGAAGCCACTTGACACATGGGGTTGTCGTTTACTCCTTGTGTTGGGATGGTCACCATCCAGCTGAGATTGGCCTGACTAATAGCCGGCACAGTTATCATGCTTCCCACACCAAGTGGGAAGTCGCTCCTTTGAGTTGTTCGCTTTATTTGCAGACACCTGGCACACTAGTCTGAGGAGGCGGAGGCTATAACTCATTCCTTTCCCCCCTCTCTGTCATTGTATTTGCTTTGATTTCTGTTTGCATACCTCAATGTGACTCCTGCATAGATTCGTGCCTGACTATCTCCCACCCTTTCTCGGCCGATTGGCCTGGGCTCTTGTTAGATCTGGAGACCAGGCCCAGCCACCCAGATAAATCCAAAAACTGCCGCGACGTGAACAAACAGAAAACTGAAGCCCAGAAGGATGCAGCAGAGGGTCTGACTGGCTCCAACGAGAGATTGGCCAATGGAGTCTCTGGAAATGATTGGAGCCAATCTCATGGACCATGTGGAGCAGCTGAAAATAAAGACACCAGATACATTGCTGCGGCTTTGTCTGGGGTTGGTTTGATTTGAAGGGTCAGATTAGACCACTCCCTGGTCATAGCATTAACAGTCCAAGTAAAGTACAGCACACGGTGGGGCAGAGGGGGGGGAGTAAAGCCTACTGACCACCTGCAGTGCTGGAAGTTTCTCTAATTCTCTCTGTACATCACTGACCACGCTGGGCAGCTCGAGAGGGCACGCACGTTTCGGTAGACTGCATATGCTCACGTGGTTGAATATTTTGGAGAGTGATCAAAGGCAGGAACTGCAATGGTCTCCTTTGTTCACAGTATTTCTCTTGCAACTACTGGACTGATCATGTGGAATGGCCACTCCTGAACCTATTTACTATATTTAAATATTTCTATGTCTAATTGGTCGAATCTCTCTTGTAATTAATGAGGGTAGCTTTGAATCAATGCTGACTTCTATCACAGACTTCCATCAGTCAGCATTTTCCATTCCTATATGCCGAGTGTTGAGTGCAGTGTTTTAGATCACATCATAAAGTGTGTTCAGTCTCACTTCTGTTACTGGAGGAGACCTGTTCAGATTGAGTCTAGGCATTGTTGATTTTGATCTCGGCAGGGAGTTTGACTGATACTGAGAAGGCGCAGGTGTCTGTTTTAAATGAGCATCCTTTAAGGATGGTGTCCTATCCCAGGAGGACAGCAAGGACTGATTGGTTTTATAGGCGATGTGTTGTAGCTCCATGTGTTGTGAATGTTGTTCAGAAGTCAGGTCTGCTGGTCCAGTTGATGCCAATCCCCTGATCTTAGGTGTATCTGGGACACCTTGTGGTTTAGTTTTTTTCTGAGAGAAGGTTTCAGTTCCACAGGAACTTAGAGCAGCAAAGCTCCTGTATCTCAGTCCACGTGGTTCCGAGCTATGATGCCAGAGGCAGAAGGGCAGTGACTCATGCTGCACACTCAGTCTTACATTAAATGTCATTCATTTAACATTGTCACGTGTGAACTGCAAGGTGATTTGAACAATTGTGGGTATGAGTGGAGGGTGTGTGGTTTGATAAAGCAGGAACTGCGACAGGACAGCACAGGGGTGCATGTGAGTGTCCTGCTAGCTGGCTAATCACTGCCTCCGACACATCTTTAATTGGATCCTGCTGCTACTTTTCACAGGGAGGGTTAGTTATTTTAGTGTAAATGAGGAAATAAATGTAGTAATGACCTCAGTTTGCGTATGACATCTGAACCCATGAATGATATTCCTTTTGTTGTCCACTTCCTGTTGTATTTCCCAGAGTTGTTGCCCAGAATGAACGGCGGGAAGAGTGGACGTCGCTGCTTACAACAATTAAAAAGCTATTCATTCAGTATCCTGTGCTGGTGCGATTGCAGGAAGCAGGTACTTACTCACCACAGGGTTAATAATGTTTACACAGATTATACTGGATTATTAATTCAGTGGCATCAAAACTGAGGGAGGTTTACACTGGGATGGCAGTATTACTGAGGGAGGTTTACACTGGGATGGCAGTATTACTGAGGGAGGTTTACACTGGGGTGACATTATTACTGAGGGAGGTTTACACTGGGATGGCAGTATTACTGAGGGGGGTTTACACTGGGATGGCAGTATTACTGAGGGGGGTTTACACTGGGATGGCAGTATTACTGAGGGGGGTTTACACTGGGATGGCAGTATTACTGAGGGAGGTTTACACTGGGATGGCAGCATTACTGAGGGAGGTTTACTGGGATGGCAGTATTACTGAGGGAGGTTTATACTGGGATGGCAGCATTACTGAGGGAGGTTTACTGGGATGGCAGTATTGCTGAGGGAGGTTTACACTGGGATGGCAGTATTACTGAGGGAGGTTTATACTGGAATGACCGTATTGCTGAGGGAGGTTTACACTGGGGTGGCAGTATTACTGAGGGCGGTGTAAACTAGGATGGCAGTATTGCTGAGGGGGGTTTACACTGGGATGGCAGTATTACTGAGGGAGGTTTACACTGGGATGGCAGTATTACTGAGGGAGGTTTATACTGGGGTGGCAATATTACTGAGGGAGGTTTATACTGGGGTGGCAGTATTACTGAGGGAGGTTTATACTGGGGTGGCAGTATTACTGAGGGAGGTTTATACTGGGATGGCAGTATTACTGAGGGAGGTTTATACTGGGATGGCAGTATTACTGAGGGAGGTTTATACTGGGGTGGCAGTATTACTGAGGGAGGTTTATAGTGGGATGGGAGTATTGCTGGGGAATTTCATATAGAACATACACTACTGCACAGGGTCAGACCTTTCGGCTGATTATGCCCTGCTAAACGTGACACCCAATGAAACGACTTCCCTCTGCTGTCCTTGGTTCATATCCCTTAAATCTAAAAATCACCCTTTTTCCCTATTGCATCTGCCTCCACTATCACTCCTGACTGCGTCAAAAAAAACCTTCTCCCACTTCCTGTGTTTAACAAAAACTTTGCTTTGTGTATCCTTTGAACTTTCCGCCTCTCCCCTTAAGTGCATTCTCTCTAGTTTTAAACATCTGAATTTGGGGTTCGGGCAAAGGAATCTGCCTATTAACCCGCTCAATGCATCTCATACTTTTATCGACTTCTCTCAAGTCTCCCCACAGACTGTCCTGCTCCAGAGAAAACCAGCAGCGTTTTTTTGGCACCTCATTCACCCTCATCCAGACAGCATCCTTGTCAACCTTTTCTGCGCCCTATCCACAGCCTCCACATCCTCCCTGTAATTTGGTGACCACAGTTGAATGCAGTACTCTGAATGTGGCCTAAACAAAGCCTTATAAAGCTGCAACATGACATCCTGACTCTGGTCCTCAGTTCCCCGTCCAGTGAAGGCAAGAATGCCACCCGCCGCCTTTCCCACCCGATCTTCTTGCTTGGCCACTTTCCGGGAGCTCAGGACTTGAACCCTGGGATCCCCCAATATCAGTGCCATTCAGAATCCTGGCATTCACTGGATTCTTTCCCTTAACATTTGGTCTACCAAAGTGCAGCACCTCACACTTACCTGGATTATACTCCATTTGCCATTTCTCTGCCCATATCTGCACTTGATCTATCTGCCCCATGTGCTTTGACAAACTCCTACACTATACACATCTCCACCAATTTTTATATCGTCTGCGAGCTTACTAACCCGCCCAGCTGCCATTTTCTTCCATGTCATTTATGGTTATCACAAACAGCAGAGGTCCCTGTGGAACACCACTCACCATGAGCCTCCAGCCTGAAAAGCAGCCTTCCTCAACTCCCCTCTGCCATCTATTGCGTAGCCAATTCTGAATCCAGTCACCGTGGATCCCGTGCATCCTCATCTTCTGGCTCAGCCTATCATGAGGGACCTTGTGGAAAACCTTCCTAAAATCCATGTCGACCAAATCCACTGCTCTACCCTCAACGACCACCTTCTCGAAAAACTCAGTCAAGTTAGTAAGACATAACCTGCCCTGCACCGAGCCATGCTGATTGTCCCGAATTAGCCCATGCATTACCAAATGCGTGTAAATCCTATCCCTAAGAACTCTCTCCGCTTGCATTACTGATGCGTCTCAGAATCCTGAGGAAGTTCTGAAATTTGCACATTTTTCTGCAGCATGTTGAAACATCCAGCTCGCCTGTCCTGCTTACTCTGTGATCATCCAGAAGCAGGCAACCTTCGGCTTTCTGACCTCGACCTTAGTTTTGGGATTGATTTACTTTGAGATTTTCTAAAGTCCGCAAGCAGGATAACTCTTTGTAAATCAGCTCGAGTGTCAAAGACTTCCCGAGCCCACAGTAGGTAGCAGCTAATTCATGCACAGCATGATCCGACTCACAGCAGTGAGGTGATGTTCAGGTCTAGTCATACAGCATGGGAATAGACCCTTCGGTCCAAATCGTCCATGCTGACCACATTTTCCAAACTAAACTGGTCCTACTTGCCAGCATTTGGCCCATATCCCTCTAAACCTTTCCTATTCATGTCCTCGTCCAAGTGTCTTTTATATGTTGTAACTCTGCCTGCATCTGCCATTTCCTCTGGCAATTCATTTCACACCTGATTGACACATTGTCCCGCACGTCCTTTTCAAATCTTTCCCCCTCATCTTAAAAAATCCTCTCTCGTTTTGAACTTCCCCACCCTTGGGAAAAGACTTTTGCTATTCACCTTATCCTTGCCCCTCATGAACTTATAAATCTCAATAAGGTCACCCCTCCAGTGACAAAAATCCCAGATTCTCCTTAAAACTCAAACCCTCCAGTCCTGGCAACATTCTGGGTCAATCTTTTCTGAACGCTCTCCACTTCATACCTTTCCAACAACCGGGTAGCAAGAATTATGCACAGTACTCCAAAAGTGGCCTCACCAATATCCAGTATTACCTCCACATGAATCCAACTCCAGTAGTAAGTAGTCTGAGCAATGAAAACCCTGTGGTCACCTGTGTATCAGCTTTCAAAGAACTGTGTACCTGAACCCCTAGGTTTCTCCGTTCGACAACACTCCTCAGAGCCCTAACACTAACTATGTAATTCCTGATTTGGGGATGCTGGTGTTGGACTGGGGTGGACAAAGTTAAAAATCACACAATACCAGGTTATAGTCCAGCAGGTTTAATCGGAGGCACGCTAGCAAAAATTTGCAGTTACATCACACTGTAAATTTTTGCTATAAATTCTGTGTTACGATCGAGCCCTCCACCAATCACCTGATGAAGGAGCATCGCTCCGAAAGCTAGTGCTTCCAATTAAACCTGTTGGACTATAAGCTGGTGTTGTGTGATTTTTAACTGTGTAATTTCTGTCTTTGTTTGTTTTACTAAAATGCAGTGCTTCCTAATTATCCAAATTAAACCCCACCTGGCACTCCTCAACCCGTCGACTCAATTGATTAAGATCCATTTTTTACTCTTCGCCGCCTTCATTTTCGGCTGTACCACTAATGTTGGTGTCATCCACAAACTTACTAACCATGCTTCCTAAATTGTCGTCCAAGTCGTTTATATAAATTCCAAACACGAGTGGGCCCAGCAGCGATCCTTGTGGCTTCCGCTGGTCACAGGCCTCCAGTCTGAAAAGCAATCCCCCACCACCCTCTGTCTCCCACCTTTGAGCCACTTTTGCATCCTGTTGGCAACCTCTCGCTGAATCCCGAGTGATCTAACTTTACTGACAAGTCTACCGTGTGGAACCTTGCCAAAAGCCGGACTAAAGACCATGGAGATAACGTCTACCACTCTTGCCCTATTTTGCTGAAAAAAAACTCAATCTGTGAGAAATGATTTCCCAAGAGATGCTGACTATCCCTAATCAGTTCTTGTCTTTCGAAATGCATCTAAATCCTATCTTTCAGAATCCCCTCCACTGACTCTGTGTCAGTCTCACAGGTCTATAGTTCCCAGGCTGCTCCTTACAGCTTTTCTTCAATAAAGGCACAGCATTAGCCACCCTCCAGTCCTCCAGCACCTTTACCTGTGGCTGTAGATAGGACAAATATCTTGGCTAAGGTCATCTGTTTCGTGACTCATTGACAGATAAGTATTGGCAAATTTACCCCTACTCTGCAATGTAAAGGTTTTGATGTTTTATACTGTTTAAAGTCTCATTTGAAAGATGGAACTGCCAGCAAAGTATCACTGTCCCAGATCTGTGCTGCCACATCAGTCTCAGCTGGGTTTGATTCTCTGAAGGCAGGGTAGTGTAAACCCATGACCCTCTGACAGAACCAAGAGTCCCTCTGACATCTAACATTGTCCTCCTGTGGGCAAAACATCTGATGATTGACATTGAGGTTGACATGTGAACTGCTGTCACGTGACATGTGAAGGGGGTAGGGGGAAGTTGCACAAAAAACACCTTTCCTGCGTTCTGCCCACATGGTTCTGATCACACAGTTGACTCTGTTTCGGATTGTGAGTGTGTGGTTTGAGGAGTTTGCTCTCTGAACACTGTGATTTGGGAGCTCCACTGCTGGTGTGCACACGCACGCTGAGTTGCTCAGTCTCCGTGAGAATTCGATAAAGATGATGGCCTTGCTGTGGTCGATGCTCTCAGTCCTGTAGTCAGGGGTGCTGAGCTTGAGGAACTGGTAGCAACCTCCAACCCCTCAGCTTCAGCTCCTGAGCAGCAGGCCAGTTAGACTCCCTTTCCATGAGGGAGTCATGAGGAAGGGCTTATGCCCGAAACGTCGATTCTGCTGCTCCTTGGATGCTGCCTGACCTGCTGCGCTTTTCCAGCAACACTTTTTCAGCTCCCTTTTTCAGTCAAAGGGAGAGTGGGATTTCTGCCCAATTGCTGCATGTTAACACCAGCACCAAAAGCTTGGACGTTAACCAGGGCAATTACTCGCTGATGGTACAAACTGATGCTTTGTTTCCTTCCTCAGATGGTTTTCCACGTGGACAGAATTCTACAGCAGCTCAAGGAAACTATTTGGAGGCCATCAATCTCTCCTTCAATGGTATGGATTTGTGTGACTGAGAGTGTGCATGGACTGGGCTCTCTGAATGGGGCCCCAACTCCACCAGACCAGGGAAACCCAGCCATCACAGTAGTGGCATAAAATTGATTGTATTGATCTTCCCCTGATGAGCGAGAAATGAGCCATTGATCTGATCAGATCGGTTTACCTGTGTGTTCAATTTCCCTCGCCAGCTGAGGTGACTATGAAGGGCCCAGCCTCTCAATCTCATCCCTCGCTGGAGGTATGGTGGGCCTCAGGTCGGGTCACCACCAGTCTTTTTTTTTCTCTCTCACTCTCATTCTCTCTCTCTCACTCTCATTCTCTCTCTCGCTCTCATTTGCTCTCGCTCTCATTTGCTCTCGCTCTCATTCGCTCTCTCTCGTGCTCTCATTCTCTCTCATGCTCTCTCTCGCTTTCGCTCTCTCACTCTCGCTCTCTCATTCTCTCTCTCTCGCTCTCATTCTCTTGCTCTCGCTCTCTCTCCCTCTTGCTCATTCTCTCACTCTCGATCTTGCGCTGTCTCGCTCTCATTCTCTCTCTCTCGCTCTCCCTCTCTCTCACTCTCCCTCTCTCTCACTCTCCCTCTCTCCCTCTCTCCCCTCTCTCCCCTAGCTCGCTCGCTCTATCCCTCGCTCGCTCTATCCCTTGCTCGCGCTCTCCCTCTTTCTCTCTCTCTCTGACATCACTGCCTGGTGTCTTCCACTAGAAAATCTAAGTCAAATTTGTCACATTCTCTGATACTCGGTGTTAAATAACCTTCCCGCACGCTCTGTCACAGCTCGTGTGAGACGTTGCCAATGTGCAGAGAGGTGTTTTCCATATGGATTGGAGAGAACACAGAAAGATGATGATAAATGCCTGATACGTTCACCATCTATCTGTGACAATGATTTGCTTTAACATCCCAAAGTACTTGCTCAGCTTTAAGTTGAGCATGTGGGAATGACTGAATCTTGGATGTGATGGAATCTTAATTGGCCCTTCTAGGAACACGAGTGATCAATTGCTGTGGTGGTATATGAAGCAAAGACCGATTTCCAGGCTTTGAGCTGGAGGGAGAGGTTGAACAGGCTGGGGCTGTTTTCTCTGGAGCGTCGGAGGCTGAGGGGTGACTTTACAGAGGTTTATAAAATCAAGAGAGGCATGGATTTTTCCCTGGGATGGGGGAGACCAGAACTAGAGGGCCCAGGTTTAAGGTGAGAGGGGATAAATATAAAAGGGGCCTCAAGGGCAACTTTTTCACACACAGGGTGGTACGTGTATGGAATGAGCTGCCGGAGGAAGCGGTGGAGGCAACATTTAAAAGGCACCTGGATGGGTCTATGAATAAGAAGGGCTGAGAGGGATCTGGGCTGGGTGCTGGCAAATGGGACTAGATTAGGTTACGATATCTGGTCAGCATGGACAAATTGGACCGAAGGGTCTGTTTCCGTGGTGTCCATCTCTATGACTCTATATGCAGATTAGATGGATTGGCCATGTGAAGTTGTCCAGAGTGTCTGGGGATGTACAGGCTAGATGGGATAGCCATGGGGAATGCAAGCTTGTAGGCCGAGGTGGGGGTGGGGTCTTGGGTCAGGTCCAGGTGGGATGCTCTTAGGAGGGGCGGTATGGAATCGATGGGCCAAATAGCCTGTTTCTACTCTGCAGGGATTCTATGATTCTTTCTAAAAGCACAGACCAAGAGTTCCATGCTTACCCTTATAACCTATTCTGAGCTCATCACAGCTGCCAGACAGACAGCATGTTCCGAACGTCAGGAGTAAGGGCAGGAGTGGGCCATAGCGTCTTTTCAGTCTGTTGTCCACCGTGCCATCATAACTGACCTTGATTTACTGAGCTGCTTCCAGAGTCCCTTGATTCTGTGAGAGACCAAAGTTCTGTCGACTTGTGCCTTAAATCTAAGAGACAGTGAGGAATGTCCCAGAACGCCAAAGATTGGCCATCGTTGGAGTTGATGAATTGTGTCCCATTTCAGGGACCCAGAACCCCATAAGGTTGACCAATTGGGCCGCTCACTGACACCCGTGACGATACAATGGAAGCAGGTTAACTTAACGTAGGCCTTGTCCCTCACTGCTCATGGGAAATATTTCCTTCCCTCCTGTAGTATTTGACAAGCATTACATAAACCGAAACTTTGACCGCACTGGCCAGATGTCTGTCGTGATCACACCTGGAGTGGGAGTATTTGAAGTTGACCGACTGTTGATGATTCTGACCAAGCAACGGATGATCGACAATGGTAGGCTTCGACGTGATTCCATGGCTTTACTGTTCAGTCGTTGTTTGATGATGTGTGTTTACAATGTGGTGCTGGAAAAGCACAGCAGGTCAGGCAGCATCCGAGGAGCAGGAGAATGATGTGTGGGGGGTGGGGACTGGGGGGTTGTCATACACACATGGAGCTGTGGCGGGGTATCAGAAGGTGGCTGTATGGGGAGGGGGAGTGAGGTAAACACGGGTCAGAGATAGGGAGTGCTGTACATGTGTGTTGGGGGGGTTTGTCATGTGGGTGTAGAGTGTGATGGGGTATCATGTCACATGTGCAAGGTGTGGGAGTATTTTGTGTTTGTGGGGTAAGGCATGTTGGGGGTGTCGCATGTGCGAGCGTGTGTGGAGGGGGGGTAAGGTGTGGTGGGGGTGTCGTGTGTGTGTGTGGGGGGTAAGGTGTGGTGGGGGTGTCGTGTGTGTGTGTGTGTGTGGGGGGGTGTCGTGTGTGGGGGGGGTGTCGTGTGTGTGTGTGTGTGTGTGGGGGGGTGTCGTGTGTGGGGGGGGTGTCGTGTGTGTGTGTGTGTGGGGGGTAGGGTGTGGGGGGGGTGTCTTGTGTGGGGGGGTGTCTTGTGTGGGGGGGTGTCGTGTGTGGGGGGGTGTCGTGTGTGTGTGTGTGTGTGTGTGTGTGGGGGGTAGGGTGTGGGGGGGGTGTCGTGTGTGTGGGGGGGTAGGGTGTGGGGGGGGTGTCGTGTGTGTGTGTGTGGGGGGGTAGGGTGTGGGGGGGGTGTCGTGTGTGTGTGTGTGGGGGGGTAGGGTGTGGGGGGGGTGTCGTGTGTGTGTGTGTGTGGGGGGGTAGGGTGTGGGGGGGGTGTCGTGTGTGTGTGTGTGGGGGGGTAGGGTTGGGGGGGTGTCGTGTGTGGGGGGGTGTCGTGTGTGGGGGGGGTGTCGTGTGTGTGTGTGTGTGTGGGGGGGTGTCGTGTGTGGGGGGGGGTGTCGTGTGTGTGTGTGTGTGTGGGGGGGTGTCGTGTGTGGGGGGGGTGTCGTGTGTGTGTGTGTGTGTGTGTGGGGGGTAGGGTGTGGGGGGGGTGTCGTGTGTGGGGGGGTGTCGTGTGTGGGGGGTAGGGTGTGGGGGGGGTGTCGTGTGTGGGGGGGTGTCGTGTGTGGGGGGGTGTCGTGTGTGGGGGGGGTGTCGTGTGTGTGTGTGTGTGTGTGTGTGGGGGGTAGGGTGTGGGGGGGGTGTCGTGTGTGTGGGGGGGTAGGGTGTGGGGGGGGGTGTCGTGTGTGTGTGTGTGGGGGGGTAGGGTGTGGGGGGGGTAGGGTGTGTGTGTGTGTGGGGGGGTAGGGTGTGGGGGGGGTGTCGTGTGTGTGTGTGTGGGGGGGTAGGGTGTGGGGGGGGTGTCGTGTGTGTGTGGGGGGGGTAGGGTGTGGGGGGGGGTGTCGTGTGTGTGTGTGTGGGGGGGTAGGGTGTGGGGGGGGTGTCGTGTGTGTGTGTGTGGGGGGGTAGGGTGTGGGGGGGGTGTCGTGTGTGTGTGTGTGGGGGGGTAGGGTGTGGGGGGGGTGTCGTGTGTGTGTGTGTGGGGGGGTGTCGTGTGTGGGGGGGTGTCGTGTGTGGGGGGGTGTCGTGTGTGGGGGGGGTGTCGTGTGTGTGTGTGTGTGTGGGGGGGTGTCGTGTGTGGGGGGGGTGTCGTGTGTGTGTGTGTGTGTGTGTGTGTGGGGGGGTGTCGTGTGTGGGGGGGGTGTCGTGTGTGTGTGTGTGTGTGTGTGTGTGGGGGGGTGTCGTGTGTGGGGGGGGTGTCGTGTGTGTGTGTGTGTGTGGGGGGTAGGGTGTGGGGGGGGTGTCGTGTGTGGGGGGGTGTCGTGTGTGGGGGGGGTGTCGTGTGTGTGTGTGTGTGTGTGTGTGGGGGGTAGGGTGTGGGGGGGGTGTCGTGTGTGTGTGGGGGGTAGGGTGTGGGGGGGGTGTCGTGTGTGTGGGGGGGTAGGGTGTGGGGGGGGTGTCGTGCGTGGGTGCGTGTGGGAGGGTAAGGTGTGGTGGGGATGTCACGAGTGTGTGGGGGGGTAAGGTGTGGTGGGGATGTCACGAGTGTGTGTGGGGGGGTAAGGTGTGGTGGGGATGTCACGAGTGTGTGTGGGGGGGTAAGGTGTGGTGGGGATGTCACGAGTGTGTGTGGGGGGGTAAGGTGTGGTGGGGATGTCGCGAGTGTGTGTGTGGGGGTAAGATGTGGGGGTGTCGTGTGTGGAGGGGTAAGGGGTGGTGGGGGGTGGTGTGTGTGTGTGTGTGTGTGTGTGTGTGTGTGTGTGTGTGTGTGTGTGTGTGTGTGTGTGTGTGTGTGTGTGTGTAGGGGGGGGTAAGGTATGATGGGCAAACCCACATAGATACGGGGTGAATGCGCAAAGTCCACACAGACTGTTAGCTGAGGTGGAATCAAACCTGGCTCAGCCTCACCCCCTACCAGGGGCCACTGCTCCTGAATTGTGTGTGGGGAATCGGTGCTGCCAGGATGTTGCCTGCGATGTAACCGTGTATCTCTGAGACGGAGATTGTTCAGCATGTGGTGTAGAGCACCATTACAGTGCATTGACATGAATGAGACGACGCTGCTCCCTGTTTCATTAGTGCCAGCATTGTCATTACAAAACAACATTTGGACTCTTATCAGACCAAGGATGGCGAACCTTTACCGTCTTTTATTTTTCAGGAAAGTTTCGTTCCTGAGGACTCTGTGTAACATTTCTTTCCTGTGTGCAGGTATTGGTGTTGACCTGGTGTGTATGGGGGAACAGCCTCTCCATGCCGTGCCATTATTTAAGGTAAGTACAGCTCCACCAGGCCAGCATTGCCAGCTCCACCAGGCCAGCATTGCCAGCTCCACCAGGCCAGCATTGCCAGCTCCACCAGGCCAGCATTGCCAGCTCCACCAGGCCAGCATTGTCAGCTCCACCAGGCCAGCATTGCCAGATTGATGCCTGTTTGAAATGACGCATGTGGGCCGAATGGCTGAGAAACCCATCAAGGTTTCCAATTTGTCGTTACGCATTCTGTCTGATAACAAGACAGTGTAGCAAACCAGCAAGTGCCATTGCGAACCCCATCATTGACCCAGTTTGTGATGGGACAGTTCTTTGTCGTACAGCTGTGGGATACAGTTGGGTGTGGGATACTGGGGAGTAAACCCATCACAGGACTCAGATACTGAGCATTGCTATCCAGTGACTACGGTAATCCAAACTAGATAAGAGTTTGGAGACTTCCTCTCACCTTCTGCTGGGGGTGTGTGCAGATTTAGCAATTGAGCTGTGACAGAGTCATGCAGCATAGAAACAGACCCTTCAATCCAAACAGTCCATGCCAGCCATAATCCCAAACTAAACTCGTCCCACCTACCTGCACTTGGCCCAAATCCCTCCATCCGCCTTTTATTCATATCTTTCCAAATGCCTTTTGAATGCTGTAACTGTACCTGCATCCTCCACTTCATATCGAAGCTCATTCCACACACAAAACACCCTCTGTGTAAGAGATCTGCCCCAGTGGCTTTTTAACATCTTTCTCCTCTCACCTTAGGTATATGTCCTGTAGTCTTGAACTGCCGCAGCCAAGGGAAAAGACACCTGCCATGCCTCTTCTCTGTGCCCCTCATTATTTATAAACCTCAAGGATGTGAACCCTCTCACCTCCTAGGCTGCAGTGAGAGGGAAGGTCTCAGCCTCTCCTTCTAGCTGTTAACCTGCTGCCCGGCTGGTCTGGGTCTCAGCACAGCACAACATGCACAGATCTCGCTCAATTGGACAAAGGTGATATGGTTTTATAATGGAGACAGTGTGAATTTAATATTATGCTAATGCAAAGCATCCTAAGAACAGGAGGAGGACATTCAACCCCTCGGGACACTGCTGCCATTCAGTTAGATATGGTTGATCTTTCGCGTATCTTGTTTGACCTGCTTTGATTATATAACTCTCCATTTATCTGCCTCCGTTTTAAATATTTTCATTGACCCTCCCCCTCCAAGGAGGGGCGAGTTGCAGACGTCCAATCCTCTTTTTGTGAAGCTGTGGGGCCTGGTCAGAAATGATCTATCTCGTTCATCCATTCAGTTAATCAAACACCTTTAATTAAAGCGCACGTGAACACAGCTCTGAAGCAGGTGGGACTTGAACCCAAACTTCAGGCTCACATGCAGGGAACTTACCACTGCACCATGATGACCCTGACGGTGAAGGTCAGGAGTGGGATTTGAACCCCTAGAAAGAGACCAGAATTCACCAGGCTTCCGCAAGGCAAGGAATGACACTCTCCGAGTCCAGTGCCTCAGTCACTGACCCAGCCTTAACCTTGTATGACTTGGGGAAATGCAAGCTGAAAATATGCAATCTGTTCTTCAATATAAAATCCTTTTGCAGATTCACCTGGGTGACGCTGCACTCCTGTCAAGGCTAATATTTCCTTCTGGAGATGCAGGGTACGGAACTGGGTAGGCAAGAGGTAAACCAGACTGAGTTTAGATTTTAGAACTTCTGAGTACAAACCAGCTCATCTTTAAAAGCATTAAGATGGCTTCATGTCAGTGAACCAATAAACAGTGGTGATCTGCTCAGTGTTAAAAGTGTGAGGTGATGCACTTGAGAGGACAAGAGAGTACCCAGAGACTGGTAGGACCCTGGGCAGTACAGAGGGACGTGGGTGTGCATGTCTGGAGATTCGTAAAGGCAGCAAGGCAGGTGGTTAGGTAGGCATTTGGGCTTTATTAGTCAGGCACTGAATGCCCGAGCAAGGTGGTTATGGTGGATCTGTATTAGTTAGACCACAGGCAGCATACAGTGTGCATTGTCGGTCCCCGCGTTATAGCAAGGGTGTGATTTCACTAGAGAGGGTGCACCAATCTCTCTTCGGTTCTGAAGAGAGATTGGTGTTGTTTTCCTTTGATGAGGGAAGCCTTGAGGAGGATGTGATTGAGGTGTACAAAGTTCTGTGGGGCATAGGAGAAATTGGGAAATACTTTTCCCCTTTAGGAGAGGGGTCAGTGACTGGGGGCAGAATTTTAATGCCAGGGATAGGAGCTCAAAGGGGATTTGAAAGAAAAAAGCATTTTTCACCTCAAGTTATCGATACCTAGAACTCACTGTCGAAAGGAGGCAGGAACTCTCAACATTTTAAAAAGTATTAAATGTCATAACATTCAAGGGTATGGACAAAGTGCTGATAAATGGAATTACAATAGATGGATGTTTGAACATAGACCAGTACAGCACAGTGCAAACCATTCAGCCCTCAATATTGTGCCAAACTTTTATCCAACTCTTAGATCAAACTAACCTACATCCCCTTCATTTTACTATCATCCATGTGCCCATCCAAAAGTCACTCAAATGTCCCTAATGTATCTGACTCTATTACCGCTGTGGCAGTGCACCCTCCCAGCTCTCTCTGTGTAAAGAGCCTACCTCTGACATTTTTTTTTAGATTAGACTTACAGTGTGGAAACAGGCCCTTCGGCCCAACAAGTCCACACCGACCCGCCGAAGCGAAACCCATCCATACCCTTACCTAACACTAGGGGCAATTTAGCATGGCCAATTCACCTGACCCGCACATCTTTGGACTGTGGGAGGAAACCGGAGCACCCGGAGGAAACCCACGCAGACACGGGGAGAACGTGCAAACTCCACACAGTCAGTCGCCTGAGTCGGGAACTGAACCCGGGTCTCAGGCGCTGTGAGGCAGAAGTGCTAACCACTGTGCCACCGTGCCGCACATCTCCCCGAAACCTTCCTCCAATCACCTTAAAGTTATGTCCCCTTGTAATAGCCATTTCAATCCTGGGAAAAAGTCTCTGGTTATCCACCCTATCTGTGCCTCTCATCATCTTGTACACCTCTATCAAATCATCTCTCATCTTTCTTTGCTCCAATGAGCTCCCTCAACCTTTCCTCATAAGACATGCCCTCCAGTCCAGTCAGCATCCTGGGAAATCTCCTTTGTACCCTCTCTAAAGATTCGCATCTTTCCTGTAATGAGGTGACCAGAAGAGAACACAATATTCCAAGTGTGATCTAACCAGGGCTGTATAGAGCTGCGGCATAACCTTGTGGCTCTTAACTTCAATCCCCCTGCTAATGAAAGTCAACACACCATCCGCCTTTTTAACTCTCTATCAACTTGGGTGGCAACTTTGAGGGATCTATGGACGTGGACCCCAAGTTCCTCTGTGCCTCCACACTGCCAAGAATCCTGCCTTTAACCCTGTATTCTGCATTCATATTTGACCTTCCAAAGTGAATCACTTCACACTTTTCCAGACTGAACTCTGTCGATTTGATGATGAACATAGACACAGCTGGCCTCTCTCTCTGTGCTGTCGTAGCTCTAAGACTCTTAAGGGATCAGTGCTCATGTCCTGTTCAATTGCACAACTAGAATATATATCATGTGTATCATTCTACCTACAAGTGAGTAGCAAAACCCAACTTTCTGACAACGTGTCACTACAGGAAGCAGCCATGGATAGGTTCACTAGACAATTCAATTTGAACTGAAAATGTGTTGCTGGAAAAGCGCAGCAGGTCAGGCAGCATCCGAGGAGCAGGAGAGTCGACGTTTTGGGCAACACATTTTCAGCTCTGATCTCCAGCATCTGCAGACCTCACTTTCTCCGAGAACATTCAATTTCCCAAGATCCGATAGGACAGGATGGAAAACATATCACTGGCTGGAAATTGGAAACAAAAACTGAAATTGCTGGAAAATCTCTGCAGGTCTGGCAGCATCTGTGGACAGAAAGCTCCATTTCCGGTTCAGTGACCCTTCTTCAGAAACTGTGATAGAATGGGAGTCTTGTTTGATTTTTACTGCTCCAGTGAACTCTCCTCCATGAACAGTTAGCTTGTGAGAAGAACCTCTCCACGGTCAGAGGCAGAGGTTGGCTTGTGGGTATCCCCTTGTGTCTGGGAAGACCTGGGAACTGAACCAGCATGAGTCTGAAAATCCCGCTTGTAAATATCAGCCAACGGATATGAGCAATGTAGTAATAATATCACTGGGGTGGTAATCCAGAAACCCACTTACCCCATCCAAAAACCCCGCCTCATATTCTGGAGGCATGGATTCAACTCCCACTACGGCATGGTGGAATTTAATTTCCATTATTAAGCTTGGAATATAGAGCCAGTCTAATGGTGAGCACAAAACTATTATTGGTTGTCAATATGCAGCTGGTTCATTGAACAGATCACAACAATTGGCCCATGTGTCTAGATTAGTGAGGAGACGCGCAGCCAAGACTTCCACATTTGGTCAGTACCCAATCATGTCTACTCCACTCCCATGTATTTGTGTGCCAATAGGTTAGGACGTTTCCCCCATTCACTCCATAACCAGGTTGCCTGATATCGGTAGCCAAAAACATGCATTCGTTCTGGTCTTATTATGCTGAACCTGCTACACCAGACAAAAAGAATGACATTGAACAAAGCTGGAAACCTGGGAAAAATGAATGAAAACTTTGTGAAAAGGTTAAGTTTTAAGGGGAGCGATTGAAAGGGGCGGCAGGGGGGAATGTCTCCAGAGCTTGGGGCCTTGAAAGATGTGGATGGACAAAGGAAATGTTGGAGTGTGTAAGAGGCCAGTTTTGGAGGAGTGCCGAGGTTTTGGGAGGGTGTAGCGGTAGGGAGGGGCAAGGAAGGTTTGAAAATGAGACTGAATATTTTGGACCTGAAGGCCTGGGAAGCAGGGTAGGTCTTGGGCAGAACTGGCAAAGGTCATTTTGGTGCTGGAGGTCTCGCTGTCTGTTGAATTGTATTGGAGCATGGAATTGTGTTGTCACAACAGGAGCTGGTGATGAGAATTCCTTCTCACCTCTTGCAAAATCACAAATTTTTCTGTTGATGAAAGCTTCTCGGTTGTCATAGAGAGAAATTCTGTCTATTCCCAACTTTCATCCCCAGCTTTCTCTTCTCCCGCCATCCGCACAATGAGACAGACTGTTGATGGAACATTCCCCTCCCTTTCTACGGACACTGACTGACTTCCACCACTTACCCAGCTGGTCTCTCTCCTCGTGGTTTTCTTGCCGTAGAGCATCAGCAGGTTGGTGGACTGCACTGTAGCCTGACTTGTTTGCAGTTGTTCACTGTGCTACACAAATTTAACATAGAATTCACAACTTTTTGGAACCTTGGATTCTGCACTTTGTAACCTTTTGCGAAGAGAACAGACCCAGAGAAATTTGAATCATCATCCTACTGTTTCCACCATAATCACATCAGGCTTGTCTTCTGACTGAGTGTTCCATGGGCTACGAATTTGTTTAGCCCATATGACCCACTTACTATGTTTTCCAGTGAAGTCAATTCTTTTAAAAAAACAGTCCAGCTTCTCGCTTAAACAAGATCAAGAGTTAGTTTATTATTGCTGACATCTATTCATCTTAAAAAAACACACACACACCAAAGTTATTAACTAAAATGCTTGTGTAAAAATGAAAATATTCGAGGAGAAAGTGAGGACTGCAGATGCTGGAGATCAGTGCTGAAAATGTTTTGCTGGAAAAGCGCAGCAGGTCAGGCAGCATCCAAAGAACAGGAAATTCGACGTTTCTGGCATAAGCCCTTCTATGCCCGAAACGTTGAATTTCCTGTTCCTTGGATGCTGCCTGACCTGCTGCGCTTTTCCAGCAACACATTTTCAGCTAAAAATGAAAATAAGTGAGGATAGAAGTGATTTATGACGATGATCGCTGCGTAGGATTATTTTGGGCCGATTATTTGGTTGAAGATTCTCTTTGCAGTTTAAAACTATGAAAGACAGAGTTCGGGAGCTGCAGTATCTTCAGTGGCATTGAGTTGCAACTTGCCTTTATAAGTGTGCTGAGCAGCACCGGTTCAGAGAGGGAGGGAAGTTTCTTTCCTGACCTTGCAGGTATGGCCCTTTGGAGCCTGGTTCAGGACAGTACAGCACACCTTCCTCTCTGTGTCTGGTTCAGGACAGTACAGCACACCTTCCTCTCTGTGTCTGGTTCAGGACAGTACAGCACACCTTCCTCTCTGTGTTGTTCAGATCCCGCTCTGTAACTGTGCTGCTGAGCCTCTCCTGGAGATTTCTGCACTGAAATAGTTCCTCACAACTTGCCAGTCTAAAATTTAAATGGATACTTTCCAAAAGCGGTCATGTTAGGGTTGGTTTGGCCAATTTTATTTTTTAGGTGATTTAAGACATTGATGTTTTTGACTGTCTCAGCCATTATCCTCCTATTGTCAGGCTGTGGTCAACTTGGAAACGTTATCGATGCCTCCAGGTAAACTAGCTTTCGGAGCGCTGCCCCTCCATCAGGTGAAGGGCCCTGATGGACCACCTGATGAAGGAGCGTCGCTCCGAAAACCAGTGCTTCCAATTTAACCTGTTGGACTATAACCTGGCGTTGTGTGATTTTTAACTTTGTACACCCCAGTCCAACACCGGATTACCAAATCCATGTGAACTCTTATCAATAGTTTCCATTTATCCTTGGAAATGCCTATGAACTTTAGAAAGTGATTACTTCCTGAGATAAATACAGTCTAGTTCCAATTCTAACTAAAATCCACAAGCCCAGCTACATGATATTCGGAAGCTAATGTGTAAGATTCTTTGTCCCTTTTTTAATAAAAGACATGACTTTTTTTTTTACTAAATAGGTATCATAACTGCAGAGTTGTGACAATTCTTTTTTGACAATCTCAGTCCCAATACCCTCTTGTTTTATTTTTATTCATTTGTGAGACACGGGTGTTGCTGGCTGGGCAGCATTGATAGCCCATCCCTACTTGCTCTTGAGAAGGTGGTGCTAAGCTGCCTTCTTGAATCACTGCAGCCCACATGCTGTGGGTTGACCCAGAATGCTGTTGGGGAGGGAATTCCAGGATTTTGACCCAACAACTGTGAAGGAACGGCGATATATTTCCAATTCAGGGTGGTGAGTGGCTTGGAAGGGAACTTGCAGGAGCGGTGTTCCCAAGTACTTGATGCCCTTGTCCTTCTCGATGGAAGTGGTCAAAAGTTTGGAAGGTGCTGTTTAAGAATCTCCTGGTGAATTTTGGCAGTACATCTTGTAGATCGTACACACTGCTGCTACGGAGCATCGGTGGTGGAGGGAGTGGATGTTTGTAGATGTGGTGCCAATCAAGTGGGTTGCTTTGTCCTGGATGGTGTCAAGCTTCTCGAGTGTTGTTGGAGCAGTCCCTATCCAGGCAAGTGGGGAATATTCCATCACATCCCTGACTTGTGCACTGTAGATGGTGGATAGACTTTGGAGTGTTAGGAGGTGAGTTACTCTCTGCAGTATCCCTAGTCTCTGACTTGCTTTTGTAGCCACTGTGTTTGTATGGTGAGTCCAGTTGAGTTTCTGGTCAGCGGTAACCCCAAGAATGTTGACAGTGGGGGATTCAGTGGTGATACTGTTGAATGTCAAAGGACGGTGTTTAGAATGTCTCTTGTGAAGGTAAACCGTGCATCTCACATGTGACCAGACCAGGAATGAGTCTAGTTAAGGTGAACTTGATTTCTTTCGGCTTTGCATGGTTCTCCTCTAGTTTCACCCCAGTGCTTGAATAGCCTCATTGATGACAATTACCCATTCATTAGAGAGTTAATGTGTAATTATTGAGTGATAATTAGTTGTATTTAATGTTTTATCATATTTGTATCGATTAAAACCCACACATAATTTCTGGTATAATTGTGATCAATGACTTGGTGTGAGGATTAATAATGATAAGTCAAAGTATGCTGCAGTTTTGAGGCATTCAGTTACTACACCATCGTTTATTTTGATGTGGTGGAACATTTGATAATTTTGCTGAACAGCAGAGGAATAGGATGCAGCCTGCACTCCTCCCATTATTGCCGATGAGTCTCTCAGCCTGGTGCAGCTAACACCGAGTCATACAAACCCTTCGGTCCAACCTGTCCGTGCTGAGCATAATCCCCAACTGAACGCGTCCAGACGTTTATCTTGAGCTTGACCCAATCTTCAAACTGTTGCGAGTGTTCCCATGAAGAAACCGAAGTTTGTCATAACTTTGTTTACACTTGACTGACATTTTCAGAGTGTGCAATCCCTTTAAGAGAACGTAGAGTGATTTGCAATGTCATTCATACTTTGAATACACTGGCAGGTATCCTTGCTGAAAGCACTTCAGTATCTTCTCAACCAAGAAGTAAAGCTATACTTCTGTTTACCAATGCAATCCCATTAAGAATTTTATTAGCCTGACTAAAATTTATCAGCTTTGCAACTGTTGCATGAAAATGAAATGGAGTCCAAGTGAAGCCGAGAGGAAGGAGAATGTAGATTGGGAGATATGAGCATGAATATTAGCTGCATTGTTTTTTTTCAAAAAAAAACTCACTTAATAGTAAATGATAAATTATACTCTTGAACACCCCCTCAGGCAATAATATTTCAACATTAGTCTTTAAGTAATGAGGATTTTCATGATGGGACTGTTTATTGAACTGCAATAAACTATATACAGATCCAGAGCCTAACTTCCAGAAATATCATCCATCACTGACTCTGATACATCTCTCGCTCCCAATTGAACTTGTCGATGTCTCCACATCAATTATAACTCCCTGTCTGTCTGTTTGTGCGTTTAACTTGGAACCTGTGAGGAACACTGGTGAGGGAGCCTCTGTGTTAAGAGAAGTTGGAGTTTTCAGCCATGGCCTTTTATCACAGCGGTGGGGTTTTTAGATCACGATGTGGTGACCATGGTCTGCCACTCGCTGGTTTGCAATGGTTCTACTCAAACTCCGTGAACTACGGTCACGGTTCCAATCTTTGCTCTGTTTTGTATTCGGACTCCACCTGATTTTCTTGCCTCCTGGCAATCAGGACATTGATTTGTTTCATATATTATTGTCCTAGCTGCAAAGTCATTAAATCTGCTCTGTCTGTACAGCTGCCAAGAAACAAGCAAGAGCTTGTCACTTGTGTTGTACATTTTGGTTTGAAAGCCCCATTTTTTCTGTGCATTTTAAGCAAGACTTTTGGAAAACCACTAAGTGCAATTTGCCATTAACTGCATGAAATGCTTTCCTTCTTTGAATTAAATTTGCTGGATGTGGGCCAATGTCTCCACCCCCCCCAATCGCTAACTGGCCTGATGGTGAGCTGCTACAGTTCACATGGTGTAGAAACCCCACATGGTGCTGCTGGGTAGGAGCTCCAGTCACAATGATGGAACAAAGATACAGTTCCAGGTCAGGGGTGGAGGAGCACCCGAACATGGTCACAGGTTTGAAAGGTGCTGTCAGCTAAGCCTTGGGGAGTTCCATCTTGTAGCTGCCAGTGAACATGAGGTGCAGAAGGCAGTAAATGTTGAGGGTTCTTGAAGTAGTGCTAATCATAAAGCCATAGGAACATAAATAGGCCATTCAGCCCATCGTCTCTGTTCTGCCAGTCAGTGAGATCATGGCTGATCTGATCATTCTCATCTCCACTTCCCTCCCTTTTCCCATGACTCTGCACTGACCCTCTGAAGAGCATCCCAGCCCCCTCCTGCCCTGTCCCTGTAACCCTGCATTTCCCATAGCTAACCTACCTAGCCAGCACATCTTTGTGACAGTGGTTGAGGGATAAATAGAGGCTAGGACACTGGGAGAACTCCACATTCCCATTTGAATCATGTTGTGAGATCTTTTACATCCACACACACAAGGAGGGAGCTCCCTGGTGCATTGGTCCAAAGATGTGCAGGTTAGGATGGATTGGCCATGGGAAATTGCCCCTAGTGTGCAGGGATGTGCAGGCTCGGTGGGTTAGCCATGGAGGATGTAGAGTTACAGGGAGAGGGGAGAGGAGGTGAGTCTGGATGGGATGCTCTTTGTGGACCCAGTGGGTTCCAGGAACTGCTAACGCACTGTAGGCAAACTGTGATTCTGAAACCTTGTTGTTGAACAGCACCTTGTCACATGTAGGAGCCATGTTTACTTTGCCGTTCAATAAGATCATGGCTGATCCAATAACTCTGAACTCCACTTGATAGAAGGTCCCCATCCTGTTTGTGCTCCTGGAACCTGCCAACCTTTTCAGAGGTTTGAATAAAACCAATTTTTTCTTGCCTTCATGTTTTTGTGGGAAGGGGGTTGGGTGCCTCTGTCATTTCTTTTAATTTGTTCAGTTGTTAGAACTCACTTCTTTGTGTTTTTTAATAAAAACATAAAGTTACAGGCTTCCAGCTCTTTAGTAAATTGGAAAGAGTAAAGATTATTGTCTGTTCACGTAACTGGGATGACCTGGATTTTCCTTGCCCTCTATCCATCCCCGAGGGATGAGCAGATAATGATTCAGCATCCATTTGCCATCCAGCTGTCACAAACACCCAGTGCTTTTACCTCTGTCTCTGCAGTGTTACTATCCTCCCCAGTTGATTCGACAGCATTAGTCAGTACAGCTTTAGAGCTTTTGCTTGTTCTTGCTAATCCCACCGACTTGGAGTCCTCATCTAACCCCAAATTCCAGCTGGGTCTCCCATCTCTCTGAGCTTCTGAAAGTGCTTTCACATGGATAGCAGCAGCTGCTCAAGTAAAATGACCAAACTGCACACTCTCAGCTTCCACGGCGAAAGTTAAAAATCACGCAACACCAGGTTATAGTCGAACAGGTTTAATTGGAAGCACACTAGCTTTCGGATCGTCGCTCCTTCATCAGGTGATTGTCACCTGATGAAGGAGCGTTGCTCCGAAAGCTTGTGTTTTCAATTAAACCTGTTGGACTATAACCTGGTGTTGTGTGATTTTTAACTTTGTACACCCCAGTCCAACACCGGCACCTCCAAATCATGTCCACGTCTAAACTACACTCTATGGTTCCCTGTCTTATGCAGGCCTCCAAAACACAAACCCTCCTTGTCCCCTGTTCTTATCCCCCACCTCCCCTCCTTTTCCCCCCTGCCCTCTTCTTTTCTCAGTTCTCTTTCTTTCCCTCCACACGTCACTATCTTCCCCTCCCCTCCACTTCTCTCCCCCACCTCTCCCCTCTCTCCACCCCTCCTTCAATACCCAAACCCCTCCTCCCCACCACTCCTCCTCCCACCCTTCCTCACACCCCCACCCCTCCTCCTCCCACTCTTCTTCCCCACTCCTCCTCTTCCCCCACCCCTCCACTTCCCCACCCCTCCTCCTCCCCCATCCCCACCTCTCCTCCCACACCCCCACCCCACCTCTCCCCCACCCCATCCTCTTCCCCCACCCCATCCTCTTCCCCCACCCCATCCTCCCACACCCCCACCCCCTCCTCCTGCACCCCCTCCTTCTCCCCTGTACCCCCTCCAATCCCAAGGTGTTGGAGCAGTCTCTGCTCAGTACGCCCTGAACCTGCCCAGGTGCAGTGCCCAGCTCTCTGTGACCCAGCAGTGCCTCGGACTGAGCCCGGGTGCTGCTGGGTCAGCAGCTTTCCGGGAATGTGGCTTCCGTGCGGAACGTGCCTGGCTGCTCAGGAGACTGATCATCTTGAAGCACTTTGCAGGAGTTCAGTTTGAATCATTCTGTACCTGTCAGCATCAACCAGTCAAATATTGTTGGTTGTCATTGTGTATTTGTGGAATGCTGAGTGATTCGTGACCAAAGCTGCAGGCCTATGTGTCCTCCTGTACACAATGAGTCAAATGAATATCGTGTCACAAAGGCAGGTCTCAGTCTCATATCCGAGTCTACTGTTTGATATGTTGACTGTGTACAATCTACCTACTAGAGGGGACAGTACATCAATGCAGCTTCTCTGGCACTTTTGGAGGACAGGTTGACCCAGCTGTGCAAAGCTGTTAGCTCCTGAAATATTGCGTTTCCTTGCTTTAGTGAGCAACCAGAGTTAGCTATGGGACTGAACAGACTGGGGACCGAACTCTCACCCACTGGGAAACAGCTGGCTCTTTGCCGTCTGTGATTTCACTCTCTCCTGTATTTGTTGGTTAGCGTATAAGACAGGTGTTCCACCATATCCCCTTCTCTCCCACAGCGAGTCCAGTTAAAATGATTCTTTATTATCTTCCAGCTCTTTATATCCTTCCCCAGGAGAACCACGGTGTTTTGGCAGTATGAAAAGTTTCATGGCTTTTCTCTTTTTTTCCCAACAGTTACACAATCGAGGGGTCCCTGGAGATTCCCGTCTAGGTGACGATTACAATATTCCCCACTGGATAAACCACAGGTTGGTGGTGCTCACGTCACACTTTATTCACTTACTGATGGATGGGGTTGGATTTGAACTCGTAGCTTTGCTCACTGTTTACTCCGGGGGACCCGTCCTACTATTGCTGGACAGCTCTGTGGTTACACTCTGCCTTTGTGCCAGATGGTTGATCGAACCATACAGTACACAGGTCTTCCAGCTCATCTAGAGAGTCGTACGGCATAGAAACAGGCTTTTTGGGCCAGCGCCTCTGTACTGATGAACAAACACCATCTAGTCGATGCTAACAGAAGTACTCTAAATCGACATTTGTTCCACTTTCCAGTACCAGGCCCTTTCAAGTGGTCACCTACACCTTTCTCTAATCGTTGTGAGGTTTCCTGCCTCAGCTACCCTCCCAGGCAGTGTGTTCCAGCCCCTCACCACCCTCTGGGTGAAATAATTTTTTTCCTCCAATCCCTTCTGTTTTTTTTTCTTTAAAATTATGCCCCTTTGTTGTTGACTCTCCAACTCAGGTGCTTTCTATTCACCTTGTCCCTGTCTCTCGTTAATCTTAGACACCTCAGAGAGGTCCCCTCTCAGCCCTAAAGAAAACAATCTAAGCTTAGCCAGCCTTTCTTCATCACTGAGCTGCTCCATCCCAGACAACGTCCTGGTGAGTCTCCTCTGCAGCCCCTTCCATTGCAATCGCATCCTTCCTATAGTGTGGTGACCAGAACTGTGCACTCTAACTGTAGAGTTGTGTACAGCACCAACATGGCCTCCCAGATCTTATCTCTTGTCACAATTGATAAAGGCATGTGTCTCAGATACTGCCTTGATTACCCTATTAATCTGTCCCACCACATTCAAACATCTGTGGACAAGATTCCTCTGAGCTTCCTTGTGTGTTGCCGTTCATCTAAATACTCCTTTCTCTTGTTCCTTCTTCCAAAGTGCCTCACCTCACCTCACATTTGTCAGGAGGAAATTCCATCTGCCACTGATCTGCCTGTCTGACCAATCCCCTCCTACTTCCTCCTGTAGCCTCAGAGTTTCCTCCTCACTGTCAACCACCCGGCCAATCTTTGTCGTCTGCAAACTCATTCCCCCTCACATTCTCTCCTATAATATTTATACATATCCCAAGCAATAAGTGACCCAGCACTGATCCTTGGTGGTACACCTCTGCACGCTGCGTTCCAGTCACACAAACCGCTTTCTACCACCGCGCTCTGGTTCTAACCAGAATCGATTTAGGATCCAACTTGCCACGTTACCCTGGATCCAGTGTGCTTTTTACCTTTTACCAGTTTCCCATTTGGGACCTGGTCAAAGATTTAGCTGAAATTCATATAAACTACAACAACCACCCTACCCTCACCTTCACACCTGATCACCATGAAATATCCAGTCAAATTTGTTCGGCATGACCTCCCTCTGACCAAGTCCATGCTGACTCTCCCTGATCAAACTTTGTGAACATTAGTTCCCTCCTTCAGAATTCTTTCTCGTAGTTTCCCTATCACCGATGTGAGACTCACTGGGCGATAATTGCCTGATCTATCTCGATCACTCTTCTTGAAAAATGGAACCCACGTTGCCTGTCTCCCAGTCCTCTCGCACCTCCCGTGTGGTCAGAGAGGAATTAAAAGTTTGACTCAGAGCCCCGTACCTACCCCTTCTCATCTCCCACAGCAGCTTGGGATACCATCCATTGGGACCTGGGGATCTGTTTGCAAACCCCCCCAAATCTCCAATACCTCTTCAAATCCCTAAGTCAAACGACTCAATGACCTCACCGTCTTCCTTCTGTAACTAATACCTTGTCCAAGTGCAAAGCAAAGTTAACTACTTGTTTAACCCCATACCAAAGTCCTGCAGCTCCATGCACAGATTGTCCCTTTAGTCGAGGAGAAAGTGAGGACTGCAGATGCTGGAGATCAGAGCTGAAAATGTGTTGCTGAAAAAGCGCAGCAGGTCAGGCAGCATCCAGGGAACAGGAGATTGGACGTTTCGGGCATAAGCCCTTTTCAGCAACACATTTTCAGCTTGCCCCTTTAGTCCCCAAGGAGCCCTAGTCTTTCCCTGGTTATTTTGGGATTCTCCCTCATCTTGTCCATCAGTGTTCAGTCCATTGGCCATAGGAAATACAGGGTTACAGAGATGGGGTAGGTCTGGCTGGGATGCTCTTTGGAGGGTCAGTATAGACTCGATGGGCTGAATAGCCTACTTCCCCACTGAAGGAATGTTATGATTCTAATTGGAAGTTTTGATATTAGAGTACCAGGAGAGCTTTAATGCCAGCTTCCAGAAAGGAACCCAGCTCTCTGTGCCGCAAGGCCATTCCCACATCTACCGCTCTGTCCTGGGCTGGACCAGAAAACAGAGCCGAGGGGCCAGAAGGGAGGCCTTACATTTCGAAAGCATTTTTTTATAATCACTAGCCGTCACACCAAGTTACCGTACAGTTAACAAAGCACTTTTTGCAGTCAAGTCGCTGTTGTAGGGAATGAACAAATTTGAGAGTGGGGTAGATTGGGAGCTGCAGAAATTGAGATCAGATTTTTATTTTTGTCTGTGGTCTGCAGACATTAACGTGTGTGTGTGTGTAAAATATCTCTATTGGACTTACGGTGATGCATATCCGAAACGATCCTTTCTTTGTCTCTATTACTCTGTGTCACCAAAGTAGCTGGTGCAGTCTGACCGTTTGCCTGTTTCTGTGGCTACTTATTCTGTGACGAGCCGCGAGATCAGAGGTTGAGGGAGGCCTGAGATCAGCCAGCATCTGGTAAATGTGAGGAACTCCGTCCTGTCAGCTTGTTGCAACATGAAAGAGAAATCAGTTACATTTTACTGTTCTTGAATGTCGCTGATCACATTGTTGGTAAAGTCCTGTTGGATTGACTCGGTCTCATTGCTTTATTTGCAGCTTCTACACCTCCAAGAGTCAGCTTTATTATAATAGTTTCACTCCTCGCATTAAACTTGCAGCTAGGAAGGTGAGTTGGGACCTGCTTGCGGGTGCAGTGTGGTAGCTTTTGAAAAATGATAGCAATTAGTTTCTATCTCTCATGAGCGCCTGCCCTATTACTCATCCAAAATAATCTCTGGCTGTGTTTGCACCTATATGATGTACAAGTTATTTTTTCTATAATTATTTTCATTTGAATGATTTTAGACGGCTGTCAGATAGCACCAACATTAAAATGTAATCAAATACTGTTCAGATTCAGGTTTCGTTCTGGATTGAAGCTGAGGTAACTCATCTCAACTAAGCAGCACCTTTTGCCATTTTGGTTTCATTTATATTGTCACATGTACGAAGTACAGTGGAGAGTTTTGTTCTAAGTGTAGTACAGCCAGATCACACCAAGGTCACAGGGTGATTGAACAGAGCGAGGGATGTAAAGTTACAGCTGCACTAAAAGGAAGATCGACATTAGATTTGAAATTTGAGAGGCCCGTTAGCAGTGGAGCAGCAGCGGGGAAGAAGCTTTTGTATCTTCTGCCTGATGGAGGGTTTGGAATAGGTTCTAACCGGGGTGGGCCGGGTCTGTGATGGTACTGGCTGCCTTTCTGAGGCAGGGAGCAGTGTAGATGGAGTCAGTGGATGGGAGGGCGGCTTGTGTGATGCACTGGGCCGTGTTCACAACTTCCTGCAGGCACTTTGCAAAGGAAAGCGAGAATTCAGCCAGGTTTCCCGACTGTTTCTAAATGCTTCCTTGTGGGGAAGACTTGCATGACTCTCCAGTGTCTGTGTTTGAACCATCATAGTCACTGTAGATGAACTGTTAGCAGAATGGATTTATTATAACATAAAGAAGGTCAGATTCTGTTGCAGCTGTTCGTCTTACCCTCATTAGGACTTTCAGCAGGGAACGCACATTCAAGGGGGGGTCTTGTGGCACGTTGGTTGTACCCTTACCTCTGTGCCAGGAGGTCTGGATTCAACGCCCCTCAGCTGCTCCAGAGCAGTGGGCATATTCCTGAACTGGTTGATTGGAAAATGTCCACAAATTCAACTCCATGTTTGTGCTGCAAGAGAGGTGAATGTTGATTCAAGTCAACTCAAAGGTGTTGCCATGGAGAATGCACCCATTAATGCTTATTGACAGTTAACAGACAGGCTTTGTTTAAATTTTAAACCAGGCAAGTCATCTCTGATTGTAAAGCCTATTTCCCCCTGAGAGATTAACTGGAGAATGGCTGTCAGCCATTTTGTTGAATGGAACCCGACGTAATGCATAGTTCCTACAATGCATGTAATTGTTCTTTCTGCCTGCAACGTATAAGGCCCTGTTTATTAATATAGTGTATGTGTAAGTGTGTCACACTGTGGACACAGTTTATTGTAAATCTGGTATGTTCTGGTCTTTTTTTTAAAAGGACTCATCTTGTTTTATTTTCACAAAACCTATATAAAATCTGTTTAAAGCTACAGAAGATATATTGTCTAATCCTTAATTCTATCCATGATTAACCCTACAAAAAGAACCTTATACTACTTTAATTGCAACAACAGCAGGTTAGCTTTTTAATGTTTTGAAAGAGTGCATTTGCTAGTATGAAATTGAGTTTTCTGCGTTTTACACAGCTCTCTGATTCGGATTACTTGTATCGAGGTCACTTTATTAAACTCTGCAGACTGTCTCACATCTGCTCTGGTTTTTCTAGGCTCCAGCAGAGAAAGGCAAAAGTAATAAAGATAACGGTGAGTGTTTCATCATTCCGTTGTCGTGGAGATAGCCAGTCCTTTGTTGAAGTTGGATGGAGCACCCCCAGCGGTGATATGTCTGTCACACCCATGGGTGTTGGGCAGGTGGAGATTGGTTGGGTCCCTGTACGAGGGCTTGCTGTTTCTGGCCTTATTGGTTTCTAGCACTCAATAACCTGCTGTCTTTTAGGTGGAGACCATGCTTGAGCCATGCTGCAGAGATTGCCTCCCAGCAGGAACCTTCAGGCTTCACCTGTTGAGGCTGAAGTCACCAACCCTGCTGTGGTTTCCTTGTGTGACCTCCTGACCAGGAGCATTTTGCCTCCGTCACAGAATCTCCGAATTACTCCGATGCTGGAGAATGCTATTGAGCCCATTCTGCCTGCAATGGTTCTCTAAGCATTTTAACATAGTGCGATACACCTGCCTTTTCCCCAGACTCTTGGGTTCTATGTACGTAACCATCAAATGTCCTCCTCAATGCTTTAGTTAAATCTACCTCTGCCAGGCCGTGGATTCTAAACCCAGTCCACTCGCTTTGTGGAATTTTTTTTCCTCATCTTGCATTCGCTTCTTTTGTAAAACACTTAAACTCTGTGGCCCCTCTGTCTCAGTCCTTTTGTGCGTTTCTCCCTATCTAATCTGTTTCTTTTTGATTTTGAAAACTTCAAATCGTCCTTTCAGACCTCTGCTCTCCAAGGAAAACAGTCCCACTTTTTCCCACGTTTCCTCTCAATACAGGTGTCTCATCCCTCGATCCGTTCGGATAAAGTTCTTCTGCACTCTGTCCAAACTATTCACATTCTTTCTAATATGTTGCACCCAAAACCGTCCACAGTTCTCCAGGTCCAGTCAGTGCCTTCTAGAAGTTCATCATCACTTCCTTGCTGTTGTACTCAATTAGCGACAGCTACAATAATATATGCTTTATTCACAACTCTTTCTGCCTGTCCTGTGACCTTTAACAACATATGCACATACACACACACTCAGGTCCCTCAGTTCCTGCATGACCTTTAGTAACCTGTATTTAATATTGTTTTGTTGTATGAAAATGTAACACCTTGCCCTTCTCTACATTGAACTTCACCTGCCACCTGCTTGCCCACTTCTCCAACTTGTCAACATCCTTTCGAAGCCTTACACTGCTCTCCTCTGAGATGACAGTTCTTTACCATGAGCCCATTCTCCAGGCACAGTGTCTTTCCACACTGTGGACAGGGAACAAACTCTTACTCAGACCGATTTATCCCGGCTGTTAGCAGTGTAGCCTTTAATCCCCACCTCCAGTATTTCTGTCAGTAATAAGAATGTACAGCGAATCATTTGGAAGTGTCTTTCTCCAAGTAACTTTGCAAAACTACCCTGCAGGTTAATTCTCCAAGGTTTGGGGTTTCTGGAAGGTCAGCCACCTCTAATTGAGGCTCAGCCAATCCAGAACGAGCGCTGGCTGAATGGGCTCATGCGTTCTCTGCTGTGACCCTGAACTGTGCAGAGCTGACCCTTGCTGTGTGGTGACTGACCTGGACACGACCTCCACGATGTGAGAGGAGCTGGCCTCTGAAGGGCAGAGGGGGTTCCTGTCTCTGATGTGTCGGCTCTATGGCGATGCACACGTGGGGTGAGGCCTGGGTGAAGTTTGGCCATGGTACCACTTGTTGTCAAACACCATGCGAACATTGACTGTCGCCATTAATCCCAGCTACTTGGTGACCTGCAAGAAAGGCTGTGGTCTTATTGCTGAGATGGTGTACCCTCTGGATGGAAATGATACCCTTGCTGATTTTCCCCAAGCTCCGCAGAACATGCTCTTGCTCCCCTGGCACAGCAACATTCTGCATATCCTCTGCTCCCCCCAACCACCCACCCATCTCTGTGGCCTCTTGAATGAGTTTGCCACTTCAGTGCTATCAGTTGTCAGGTTGTACCCTCCAGGAATTGGATTTGAGTCTGTCCAGATTCATTCCATTGAAATGAAGAGACAATGTGCTGACCAACAACACCATCCAATGCCCAATGTCAAGCTGTGTTCCCATTGAATCCTTAGCCATGTTGTAATGTATCAAAATTAACCGTGAGTTTTAGGAATATCCTTGGTTTTGAACAGAAAACTCAAGCTGTTGAGAAGATTGGTTTAACGTACGGATTATATTCCCTGCCTGAACTCACTACATTGTGTTTTCATACCTGTATTGTGAACTGTCTTTTTTCTGGTTGCATTAAGTATCACACTCCCGTCCCTCACCCCTTTCCCCCCCCACTGCAGACGATACAAAGATTGGTGGAGTTGTGGACAGTGAGGAGGGCTGTTGTTGGCTGCAAAGGGACTTAGATATGATGCAGAGCTGGGCTGAGGAGTGGCAGATGGAGTTCAACCCTGCCAAGTGTGAGGTTGTCCATTTTGGAAGGACAAATAAGAATGCGGAATACAGGGTTAGCTGTCGGGTTCTTAGTAAGGTGGAGGAGCAGAGGGATCTTGGGGTCTATGTTCATAGTTCTTTGAAAGTTGCCACTCAGGTGGATAGAGCTTGTAAAAAGGCCTATGGTGTATTAGCGTTCATCAGCAGAGGGATTGAATTCAAGAGTCGTGAGGTGATGTTGCAGCTGTACAGGACCTTGGTACGGCCACATTTGGAGTACTGTGTGCAGTTCTGGTCACCTCAGAAAGGAAATTTACCAGGATGTTGCCTGGGATGGAGAATAGGTCGTACGGGGATAGGTTGAGAATTCTCGGCCTTTTCTCATTGGAACGGCGAAGGATGAGGGGTGACTTGATAGAGATTTATAAGATGATCAGAGGAATAGATAGAGTAGACAGTCAGAGACTTTTTCCCCGGGTACAACAGAGTGTTACAAGGGGACATAAATTTAAGGTGAAAGGTGGAAGGTATAGGGGGGATGTCAGGGGTAGGTTCTTTACCCAGAGAGTGGTGGGGGCATGGAATGTGCTGCCTGTGGGAGTGGCAGAGTCAGAATCATTGGTGACCTTTAAGTGGCAATTGGATAGGTACATGGATGGGTGCTTAAGCTAGGTCAAATGTTCGGCACATCGTGGGCCAAAGGGCCTGTTCTGTGCTGTACTGTTCTATGTTCTATGTTCACTGTGCCCTCACTGTCTCTCTCTTCTTTTCCCTCCCCCACCATGCCCTCACTCTCTTTCCCCCACCCCATGCTCTTGCTCTCTCTCTTGCCCTTATCCCATGCCCTCTTGCTCTCTCCCCCCGTACCCCCCTCACCCTGTGCTCTCATTCTCTCTCTCTCTCTCTCTCTCTGTCTTACCCTTGCTCACTCTGTCTCCCACCCTCCCATGCCCTCGCTGTCAAGTTAGGATATTATTTATGTCAGGAGTGTGTGTGTGCATTACAAATTTACTGAAACCATATCCAGTTAAGACAGTAATATTGAGCCTCAGTAACATCCGTGACTCAACTCATTGTCCCACAGTTACACTTCTTTTGTTATAGTTGAGTCAAAACAATTTTAAAACTGTGCAGCATTAAACTTGCTGCCAGCTCTGAGACCTGGTACCTCAGGGCGTTCTGTAGATTCTCTCTGTGATTTACTTGTGGTGTCCATGATATTATGGGGATCTCCTCCGAGCTCTCTCAGTGATGGCAGTCAATAACATACAAAGTATGTGCCGTTAATTTCCCTGTGCATTCCTTTGTCTCTAGCCATCGGTGCGGGCAGCCCGAAGGAATCTGAGAACAGCCTTCCCATCCAGGTTGATTATGATGCTTACGATGCTCAGGTATTCCGGTTACCTGGACCATCTCGAGTGCAACGACCCACCTCTTTCAGGTGAGTTGCTTGAGATTTTTGGATATTACTCTGAAATATTTTTGTTCTGGTGTTCCTCGAGTCTGGCAGCTCCTCTGCCATAGCGTTTCGATAACTGTCGTGTGACTGATAATCAAGTCCCACTCCTCTGCCAGTCACTCCATCAGTACAACCATGTCGGTTCCATTACCAATAGTTTCCCTTCAGTATTACTGTCCAACAGAAAATAAACATCCATCAAGTGTCTTGGGTAGGGGATTTCGGGCCTGGAGGGCATTATTTTAAGGTGAGAAAAGAAAGATTTAAAAAAGACATGAGGGGCAAATTTTTATTTACACAGAGTGTGGTTCGTGTGTGGAATGACCTTCCAGAGGAAGAGGTGGTACAGTTACTTTGTTTAAAAGTCATTTTAGATGAATAAGAAATGTTTGGAGGGATATGGGCCAAATGCAGGCAGGTGGGACTAGTTTAGTTTGGGATTATGGACTGGCTGGACCGAAGGGTCTGATTCCATGCTGTATGACTCCGAGATAATCCATACGTTATGAACAAGACTTATTCTGAAAGCAAACTCTGGTTAACACTTCAACTATGATCTGGGATTAAAACCATAACCTCCTAATCCCACTCACTGTCACATTCACAGCATAAAGAAGACAAGTCATTGCAGGGATAGTGTTTTAAATGGATAAAGTCAAAAGGAGAAAGAAGAAGCCAAGGGTCTGGAAATGAAGGCGAAACTATCCACTGGATTTCCTGTTGATGAAGCTGAGTTAGCTGACAGGATTAGACAGATGATAAATGCCCAGTTCCATTTCAATTCCAGTCAACTTGGATTCAAGTTATTAAGAATTGGTCACACAGTCTGCCCCTTCAGATTTTACCACTCAGATAGACGTGCTGCTATTTGGAAACTCTCCCAGGATGTCCAATGAAAATGGTGGTTCAAGAGAGTTTTACAGCCTCCTGGGTGTCATCTTTCCTCTGCCTCCCGGGAGTGTAGAACCCAACTCAGCCCAGAAAGAATTGTTGTGCGGCCATCAGCATTGGAACCGCCAGTTGTCTCCTCTTAGCTCGTTTATTTGTCAATAATTCAGCAATAAACACAATCTCCTATCTCCTCGAAAGCTTTGCTTAGCTGTTTCTCCAAAGTCATGCAATTTCTAATAAAATGTCAGGGACTTCCAGCTCATGTTAAACTGTTGACTTCAGTTTCCAAGTGATGACATGGTTCAAATCCTTTAAAGAAAGAAGTCCCAATAATCCGAAATTTCCAGCCTTTCCCAGCTGGTGCTGAAATATAAATGTGTACTCCCAACAGCTACTTCCTGCTTCCAATGTTGATCTAAAATGATGCTTCCATTTATATAACTCTCTTGAATACAGTAACAAATCAGGACAGGATTTATACGCTTAATGGTAAGGTCCTGGGGTGTGTGTTGCTGAAGAGAGGCCTTGGAGTGTAGGTTCATAGCTCCTTGAAAGTGGAGTCGCAGGTAGATAGGATAGTGAAAATGTTTGGTATGCTTTCCCTTATTGGTCAGAGTATTGAGCACAGGAGTTGGGAAGTCATGTTGTGAGGCTGTACAGGACACTAGTTAAACCACTGTTGAAATCCTGCATTCAGTTCTGGCCTCCCTGCTTTGGGAAGGATGTTGTGGAACTGGAAAGGGTTGAGAAAAGATTTACAAGGATGTTGCCAGCGTTGGAGGATTTGAGCTACGGGGAGAGGCTGAATAGATTAGGGCTGTCTTCCCTAGGGCATCAGAGGTTGAGAGGTGACCTTACAGAAAGACAGAGGCATGGATAGGGTGAATGGCAAAGGTCTTTTCCCAGGGTAGAAGAAGACAACACTAGAGGGTGTAGGTTTAAGGTGAGAGGGGAAAGATTTAAAAGTGACCTAAGAGGTAACATTTTCATGCAGAGGATGGTATTTGTATGGAATGAGCTACCAGAGGAAGTGGTGGAGGCTGGTACAATTACAACATTTTAAAAGGCATCTGGATGGGTATATGAATAGGAAGGGTTTAGAGGGATATGGACCAAGTGCTGGCAAATGGGACGAGATTAATTTAGGATATCTGATTGGCATGGACAAGTTGGGCTGAAGGGTCTGTTTCTGTGCTAGACAACTCTGACTCTTCAACAACTAGGCAGTAGTAAGGGTGTGTCCTGATCATTGTCTCACTGTTGGTTACTTCCGTTATAAAAGTGGACATTCCCCATGGTGAGGATATGGATGGAATTGTGTGGTTGAATGTCAAGCTCCCTGTTCCGTCACTGTGCTGATACATTCTGCTTTTGTCTCCTGCCTGTCAGGCTGTTATAAAATTACCACGCTTTCAGTTCTCTGGTTACTTAGACCGGTCGTGCCGCAGCATGATGTGTGAGCGATTCTGTCCGATCACCCTGGTCTCTTGTCCCTGATCTCAGGCCTGTTCGAGAGAGCCACACCAGGAAAAGTTCCAGTTCCTATGATGTTTCGAACAGTCCGCCCCACCACAGAGGGGCGCTGCTTCTTGAGGAGGTCAGGAGTCAGGCCTCTGATGACAGCTCTCTCGGGAAGATCTCCAATATTCTCCTGATCCCGCGCCCTCACCTCCACCAGTACGAAGTTAGCAGCTCTCTGGGATACACCAGCACCAGGGGTAAGGGGACGACTTTGACATCTTTTCTTTGTAAACTACTTTCTCTCAGACTGGTGCTCCCCAAATGGTTTCTTGCTGTGACCCTCTTTACAAGGTTTGTAAAAAGATATGGTGACCCCTCAGTGTTGGGGTTTGGAAGAGATCTGAGTTGTGATGGGAAAGATCTGTAAGACTGGAGCTGAAGGTCTGACAGAGTGGGGAACATGGCTGATGTAACAGGTTGACACTGCGTGGTGGTTATTAGGGACGAATAGAATCCCGACAGTGTAGAAACAGGCCATTCAGCCCAACATGTCCACACCAACCCTCTGAAGAGTAACCCACCCAGACCCATTCCCCCTACCCTGTATTTACCCTTGACTAATACACCTAACCTACACATCTCTGAATTTACCTGACCTGCACATCTTTGGGAGGAAACAGGAGCACCCGGAGGAAACCCTCATAGACACGGGAGAATGTGCAAACTCCACACAGACAGTCACCTGGGGCTGGAATCGAACCTGGGTCCCTGACGCTGTGAGGCAACAGTGCTAACCACTGAGCCACCGTGACAATACACGATAAGTTATTCAGAGTTTGTGACCCCCAGAATTTCGGCTCACAGCTCCACCTGTGGTCCTGATCACATTTTGGGAAGCACTGTGGTAGGTTTAGTCTGCTGGTGTCTAGTGATGAGGGCTGGGCTCGGTACCCTCAGACCACTCCACACAATACCTCGCAGTTGCTGCTCCCTGTTCAACTAACAGGAGAAGGCCACTCCTGATTGGCAATCCCTTACTTGAATACCGTTGACTAGTTGTGGCTGGATGTCACCAGAATGTGATGAGTAGGAACCACTCACCCTTTCCTGAGGAGGAAGAACCCATTAGATTAAGAAATACAAGGTGTTCTCCTCCAGCAATGAGAAATAGAGGTCCCTTCAAGGTTCAACCAGAGTTTGATTGACAGCTGACACTGTTCATTGAATTATGGTTTTAAGAGCTGGCCTACAAGGAAGGCTCTTGTGGTAGTGTCCCTATCTCTGAGCCAGAAGGCCCAGGATCAAGTCCTACCTGCCCCAGAGATGTGCGATAACATCTTTGAAAAGGTTGATATAAAAAGTATCAAGAGCTCAGTAGCTTCACTGGATCCGTTTGGCGGTGCTAAGACTTTGTTATTTATTTAATTCGATTTGTTGGTGGGCTTCAAAACACACACACACACACACACACACACACACACACACACACACACACACACACACACACACACACACACACACACACACAATCCAGAGCGAGATGCCTTCACAGTGGAGAGTTGTCTCCTGAGACAGGGAAATGTGGAAACTGGTGTTGGTGTCCTTGTAAACCTCTGAAAGTGATTCCGAGCCTAATTTAACATGGAAATAGACCTGCTCGGGTAGATACCAACCCAGGAGAAAAGGTTGCTGTCAAATTCAAGCAAATAATTTTGATGGCTTACTCATCTGACAATCTTTCAGACTCTGGTATAGAGTGAAGATTGCATTGTATTGTAGAGCCCTAACATGATTGTTTCCTTTGATAAAGCCTTCCCTTCACATCCCACCATTGCTTTAGACTAATTTAATGGAGTCATGAAAATCCCTTCAGACTATGGCCAAAAGCAGGCTGTCAAATTTTATTGGGATTGTTCCTCAACAGAATGTAAGCCTTCTGGGTTGCGATCAGTTAGCAGGCAGTTGATGACGACAGCCGTCCCAGTGGTTCAGTGCCTTGTTATACTTGATTCTTTTTGTAACGTGGCAAACCGACTGCACAGGTTATTAATTGTGGAGATTCACTCCGTTCACCCAGATGCCGTTGTTATATTGAACAGCCCGTGTTCAGGACCAGAGCAACTTGAAACAAAGCTCAACCACGGTCCTGTGGGTGATCAGAATGCTGACAGCTCTGACACAGTTCAGGGCTGAAGGCACAGTGTTTTCCCTCATGGATTGAAAACTAAGAAATGATGGAATTAAATGAGAAACCGAGTTAATTCAGTCAAAAAAAACATTTTCCTGGGTGTGGAGTTCAAGAAGAGGGGCTAACACCTCACATTGAAGCTATTCATGGTGATGTCGAGAAACATCTTGTCACATACACAAAAAAACACACCCCACATAAACACACACATCCCACACACACTCACTCTCTCTCTCGCACACGCGCTCTCTCCTCCCCCAACTCTCTCACATGCACACACTCTCTCTCTTGCTCTCTCTCTCACGCTCTCTTCCCCCCCCAATCTCTCTCACGCGCACACACTGTCATGCACACGCATGCACACATAGACTTTTTCATTCACTCTCTCTCTCACTCACACCCTCACTCATGCTCTCTCTCACACACCCTCTCTCACACTCACGCTCACACTCACTCACTCTACTCACTCACACTGTCACACTCACACACGCACCCTCTCTTACACACACGCACACTCGTTCACGCTCACACTCTCTCACTCTCTCACACTGTCACACTCACACACGCACCCTCTCTCTCACACACACTCTTTCACTCACTCTTACACGTTCATGCATTCTAACTCTCACACGCTCCCTCGTCTGCTCCCCCTCCCTCACGTGCTCTTTGGGGTGTGGGCTCAGTAAGCTGGTTGAGGGTTTCGATGGATAGCCGTTGAATTTGCAAGTCTCTCCAGGGTTACAGAGAAAAGCTCAAAGCCCCCTCAAAGGAACCTCTCACTAAATCTTGGGTCCAGAGCAAAGTGCAATTCAGCAACAGCCCAGGGAGCAGTGATTCTCTTTCCCGAAGGTGTGGGGAGGAAGGGTATTAAGATTTGCTGATGGGGTTAGATAGCGGGAGATGGCTTTTGTAGATTGTAAACACAGTCATGAGTTGTTGGGCTGAATGGCCTGTTTCTTTGCTGTATGTCCAATGTAATCTATCTTTCACAAAGGGTATCTATAATCTCAGACTGCTGTGAGTTTCTTAGAAGAATAGTTCTGTCCTGAGTAAGGTTTGATGATGCTGCAGACACTCTGGGCCTGATTTGTGTGGAAGGAACGAGAGAACGAGGGTGTTCACCAGCGCGAGGGAGAGAGGATAGTGCTGAGGTACCCTCCAGTAGGAAAGCTGAGAACTGACCCTTTTAGAGACATGTAAGATGAGATACAGATTAAATAGCGCCGATGGAGAGAAGATGTTTCTGATATTCCGAGGAGACTGGAATCAACTTAGAATCCCCGCAGTGTGGAAACAGGCCCTTTGGCCCAACAAGTCCACACCAGCCCTCAAAAGAGCATCCCACCCAACCCATTCCCCTACCTTACTACACTGACTAATGGACCCAACCCACACATCCCTGAGCACTATGGGTAATTCAACATGGCCAATTCACCCTAACCTACACATCCCTGAACACTATGGGGTAATTTAGCATGGCCAATTCACCCTAACCTACACATCCCTGAACACTATGGGGTAATTTAGCATGGCCAATTCACCCTAACCTACACATCCCTGAACACCTGAACACTCTGGGCAAATTAGCATGGCCAATTCACCTGACCTGCACATCTTTAGACTGTGGGAGGAAACAGGGAAAAACTGCATACAGTTGCCCGAGGCTGGAATTGAACCCAGGTCCCTGGCGCTGAGAGGCAGCAGTGCTAACCACTGAGCCACCGTGCTGTCCTGAATGAAGAGCCAGAAATGTAAGATAGCTATTGAGAAGTCTGGTATGGGATTTGGTTGAAATCCGTTACCCAGAGAGAGGTCAAATGATCGATTTCTTGTTTGGATTGTTGTGGGTTAAGGTAATAAGGTAATGGAGTTCCTGAAACCGATCTGGAAAAGGCCCAGCCGAATTGGAGCTAAGGGGTTCAGATGGTGTGTGAAAAAATACAGTTCACTCCGAGGATGGTGGGAATCCTCACTGCTGTAAGGATGGCCGAGACAGAAGCCCTCATTACGTTCACAAAGTACTCCGATGTGCATTGGGGATGCCAAGGCATACAGGGCGATGGGCCCAGTGCTGGGAAATGGGACTAAAACAGTCAGGTTTTGACTGGCAGAAACCCAGTGGGCCGAATGGTCTTTTTCGGTGCTGCAGAGCTCCATGACTATAAGGATGAAGTACCAGTGGGCACAGTTACTGGATGAGATGGAATGCAGGTCAAACAGACTGGCCAACGTTATCACTGGCGTAGCAGTTGGCTGATGAGCGAGTTAGGTTAAAGTTCATTTGGGAATTGTCAAAATACCTTGCCTCACCCTCACCTCTCCCTCCTCCCTTCCTTGACATCACTGTTTCTGTGGGGTCCACCAATATCCATTGCCTCCCACAGATACCCTGACCACAGCTCCTCACAGCCTGCTTCCTGCATGGATCCCATTCCATCCGCCCACGATCCAGTCCCCTGTACACACTGCTCACAATCCAGTCCCCTGTACACACTGCTCACGATCCAGTCCCCTGTACACACTGCTCACAATCCAGTCCCCTGTACACACTGCCCACAATCCAGTCCCCTGTACACACTGCCCACAATACAGTCCCCTGTACACACTGCCCACGATCCAGTCTCCTGTACACACTGCCCACGATCCAGTCTCCTGTACACGCTGCTCACGATCCAGTCTCCTGTACACACTGCTCACGATCCAGTCTCCTGTACACACTGCTCACGATCCAGTCTCCTGTACACGCTGCTCACGATCCAGTCCCCTGTACACGCTGCTCACGATCCAGTCCCCTGTACACGCTGCTCACGATCCAGTCCCCTGTACACACTGCCCACGATCCAGTCCCCTGTACACACTGCCCACAATCCAGTCTCCTGTACACACTGCTCACAATCCAGTCCCCTGTACACACTGCTCACAATCCAGTCCCCTGTACACACTGCTCACGATCCAGTCTCCTGTACACACTGCCCACAATCCAGTCCCCTGTACACACTGCTCACAATGCAGTCCCCTGTACAAATTGCTCACAATGCAGTCCCCTGTACACACTGCTCACGATCCAGTCCCCTGTACACACTGCTCACGATCCAGTCCCCTGTACACACTGCCCACGATCCAGTCCCCTGTACACACTGCCCACGATCCAGTCCCCTGTACACACTGCCCACGATCCAGTCCCCTGTACACACTGCTCACAATGCAGTCCCCTGTACACGCTGCCCACGATCCAGTCCCCTGTACACACTGCCCACAATCCAGTCCCCTGTACACACTGCTCACAATGCAGTTCCCTGTACACACTGCTCACGATCCAGTCCCCTGTACACACTGCTCACAATGCAGTCCCCTGTACACACTGCTCACGATCCAGTCCCCTGTACACACTGCCCACGATCCAGTCCCCTGTACACGCTGCCCACGATCCAGTCCCCTGTACACGCTGCTCACGATCCAGTCTCCTGTACACACTGCCCACGATCCAGTCCCCTGTACACACTGCTCACGATCCAGTCCCCTGTACACACTACTCACAATCCAGTCCCCTGTACACACTGCTCACAATGCAGTCCCCTGTACACGCTGCCCACGATCCAGTCCCCTGTACACACTGCCCACAATCCAGTCCCCTGTACACACTGCTCACAATGCAGTTCCCTGTACACACTGCCCACGATCCAGTCCCCTGTACACACTGCTCACAATGCAGTCCCCTGTACACACTGCTCACGATCCAGTCCCCTGTACACACTGCCCACGATCCAGTCCCCTGTACACGCTGCCCACGATCCAGTCCCCTGTACACGCTGCTCACGATCCAGTCTCCTGTACACACTGCCCACGATCCAGTCCCCTGTACACACTGCTCACGATCCAGTCCCCTGTACACACTACTCACAATGCAGTCCCCTGTACACACTACTCACAATGCAGTCCCCTGTACACACTGCTCACGATCCAGTCCCCTGTACACACTGCTCACAATGCAGTCCCCTGTACACACTGCCCACAATCCAGTCCCCTGTACACACTGCTCACAATGCAGTTCCCTGTACACACTGCCCACGATCCAGTCCCCTGTACACACTGCTCACAATGCAGTCCCCTGTACACACTGCCCACGATCCAGTCCCCTGTACACGCTGCCCACGATCCAGTCCCCTGTACACGCTGCCCACGATCCAGTCCCCTGTACACGCTGCCCACGATCCAGTCCCCTGTACACGCTGCTCACGATCCAGTCTCCTGTACACACTGCCCACGATCCAGTCCCCTGTACACACTGCTCACGATCCAGTCCCCTGTACACACTACTCACGATCCAGTCCCCTGTACACACTGCTCACAATGCAGTCCCCTGTACACGCTGCCCACGATCCAGTCCCCTGTACACACTGCCCACAATCCAGTCCCCTGTACACACTGCTCACAATGCAGTTCCCTGTACACACTGCCCACGATCCAGTCCCCTGTACACACTGCTCACAATCCAGTCCCCTGTACACACTGCTCACAATGCAGTTCCCTGTACACACTGCCCACGATCCAGTCCCCTGTACACGCTGCCCACGATCCAGTCCCCTGTACACGCTGCTCACGATCCAGTCTCCTGTACACACTGCCCACGATCCAGTCCCCTGTATACACTGCTCACGATCCAGTCCCCTGTACACACTACTCACAATGCAGTCCCCTGTACACACTACTCACAATGCAGTCCCCTGTACACACTGCTCACGATCCAGTCCCCTGTACACACTGCTCACAATGCAGTCCCCTGTACACACTGCCCACAATCCAGTCCCCTGTACACACTGCTCACAATGCAGTTCCCTGTACACACTGCCCACGATCCAGTCCCCTGTACACACTGCTCACAATGCAGTCCCCTGTACACACTGCTCACGATCCAGTCCCCTGTACACGCTGCCCACGATCCAGTCCCCTGTACACGCTGCCCACGATCCAGTCCCCTGTACACGCTGCCCACGATCCAGTCCCCTGTACACGCTGCCCACGATCCAGTCCCCTGTACACACTGCTCACGATCCAGTCCCCTGTACACACTACTCACAATGCAGTCCCCTGTACACACTGCTCACGATCCAGTCCCCTGTACTCACTGCTCACAATGCAGTCCCCTGTACACACTGCCCACAATCCAGTCCCCTGTACACTCTGCTCACAATGCAGTTCCCTGTACACACTGCCCACGATCCAGTCCCCTGTACACACTGCTCACAATGCAGTCCCCTGTACACACTACTCACGATCCAGTCCCCTGTACACGCTGCCCACGATCCAGTCCCCTGTACACGCTGCCCACGATCCAGTCCCCTGTACACGCTGCCCACGATCCAGTCCCCTGTACACGCTGCCCACGATCCAGTCCCCTGTACACACTGCCCACAATCCAGTCCCCTGTACACACTGCCCACAATCCAGTCCCCTGTACACACTGCTCACAATGCAGTCCCCTGTACACACTGCCCACGATCCAGTCCCCTGTACACGCTGCCCACGATCCAGTCCCCTGTACACACTGCTCACAATGCAGTCCCCTGTACACGCTGCCCACGATCCAGTCCCCTGTACACGCTGCCCACGATCCAGTCCCCTGTACACACTGCCCACGATCCAGTCCCCTGTACACACTGCTCACAATGCAGTCCCCTGTACACACTGCCAACGATCCAGTCCCCTGTACACACTGCTCACAATGCAGTCCCCTGTACACACTGCTCACAATGCAGTCCCCTGTACACACTGCCCACGATCCAGTCCCCTGTACACACTGCTCACAATGCAGTCCCCTGTACACACTGCTCACAATGCAGTCCCCTGTACACACTGCTCACGATCCGGTCCCCTGTACACGCTGCTCACGATCCGGTCCCCTGTACACACTGCTCACAATGCAGTCCCCTGTACACACTGCTCACGATCCAGTCCCCTGTACACGCTGCCCACGATCCAGTCCCTGTACACACTGCCCACAATCCAGTCCCCTGTACACACTGCTCACAATGCAGTCCCCTGTACACACTGCCAACGATCCAGTCCCCTGTACACACTGCTCACAATGCAGTCCCCTGTACACACTGCTCACAATGCAGTCCCCTGTACACACTGCCCACGATCCAGTCCCCTGTACACACTGCTCACAATGCAGTCCCCTGTACACACTGCTCACGATCCGGTCCCCTGTACACGCTGCTCACGATCCGGTCCCCTGTACACACTGCTCACAATGCAGTCCCCTGTACACGCTGCCCACGATCCAGTCCCCTGTACACACTGCCCACAATCCAGTCCCCTGTACACACTGCTCACAATGCAGTTCCCTGTACACACTGCCCACGATCCAGTCCCCTGTACACACTGCTCACAATGCAGTCCCCTGTACACACTGCTCACGATCCAGTCCCCTGTACACACTGCCCACGATCCAGTCCCCTGTACACGCTGCCCACGATCCAGTCCCCTGTACACGCTGCTCACGATCCAGTCTCCTGTACACACTGCCCACGATCCAGTCCCCTGTACACACTGCTCACGATCCAGTCCCCTGTACACACTACTCACAATGCAGTCCCCTGTACACACTACTCACAATGCAGTCCCCTGTACACACTGCTCACGATCCAGTCCCCTGTACACACTGCTCACAATGCAGTCCCCTGTACACACTGCCCACAATCCAGTCCCCTGTACACACTGCTCACAATGCAGTTCCCTGTACACACTGCCCACGATCCAGTCCCCTGTACACACTGCTCACAATCCAGTCCCCTGTACACACTGCTCACGATCCAGTCCCCTGTACACGCTGCCCACGATCCAGTCCCCTGTACACGCTGCCCACGATCCAGTCCCCTGTACACGCTGCCCACGATCCAGTCCCCTGTACACGCTGCCCACGATCCAGTCCCCTGTACACGCTGCCCACGATCCAGTCCCCTGTACACACTGCTCACGATCCAGTCCCCTGTACACACTACTCACAATGCAGTCCCCTGTACACACTACTCACAATGCAGTCCCCTGTACACACTGCTCACGATCCAGTCCCCTGTACTCACTGCTCACAATGCAGTCCCCTGTACACACTGCCCACAATCCAGTCCCCTGTACACTCTGCTCACAATGCAGTTCCCTGTACACACTGCCCACGATCCAGTCCCCTGTACACACTGCTCACAATGCAGTCCCCTGTACACACTACTCACGATCCAGTCCCCTGTACACGCTGCCCACGATCCAGTCCCCTGTACACGCTGCCCACGATCCAGTCCCCTGTACACGCTGCCCACGATCCAGTCCCCTGTACACGCTGCCCACGATCCAGTCCCCTGTACACACTGCCCACAATCCAGTCCCCTGTACACACTGCCCACAATCCAGTCCCCTGTACACACTGCTCACAATGCAGTCCCCTGTACACACTGCCCACGATCCAGTCCCCTGTACACGCTGCCCACGATCCAGTCCCCTGTACACACTGCTCACAATGCAGTCCCCTGTACACGCTGCCCACGATCCAGTCCCCTGTACACACTGCCCACGATCCAGTCCCCTGTACACACTGCTCACAATGCAGTCCCCTGTACACACTGCCAACGATCCAGTCCCCTGTACACACTGCTCACAATGCAGTCCCCTGTACACACTGCTCACAATGCAGTCCCCTGTACACACTGCCCACGATCCAGTCCCCTGTACACACTGCTCACAATGCAGTCCCCTGTACACACTGCTCACAATGCAGTCCCCTGTACACACTGCTCACGATCCGGTCCCCTGTACACGCTGCTCACGATCCGGTCCCCTGTACACACTGCTCACAATGCAGTCCCCTGTACACACTGCTCACGATCCAGTCCCCTGTACACGCTGCCCACGATCCAGTCCCTGTACACACTGCCCACAATCCAGTCCCCTGTACACACTGCTCACAATGCAGTCCCCTGTACACACTGCCAACGATCCAGTCCCCTGTACACACTGCTCACAATGCAGTCCCCTGTACACACTGCTCACAATGCAGTCCCCTGTACACACTGCCCACGATCCAGTCCCCTGTACACACTGCTCACAATGCAGTCCCCTGTACACACTGCTCACGATCCGGTCCCCTGTACACGCTGCTCACGATCCGGTCCCCTGTACACACTGCTCACAATGCAGTCCCCTGTACACACTGCTCACGATCCAGTCCCCTGTACACACTGCCCACGATCCAGTCCCCTGTACACGCTGCCCACGATCCAGTCCCCTGTACACGCTGCCCACGATCCAGTCCCCTGTACACGCTGCCCACGATCCAGTCCCCTGTACACGCTGCCCACGATCCAGTCCCCTGTACACACTGCCCACAATCCAGTCCCCTGTACACACTGCCCACAATCCAGTCCCCTGTACACACTGCCCACAATGCAGTCCCCTGTACACGCTGCCCACGATCCAGTCCCCTGTACACGCTGCCCACGATCCAGTCCCCTGTACACACTGCCCACGATCCAGTCCCCTGTACACACTGCTCACAATGCAGTCCCCTGTACACGCTGCCCACGATCCAGTCCCCTGTACACACTGCCCACGATCCAGTCCCCTGTACACACTGCTCACAATGCAGTCCCCTGTACACACTGCCAACGATCCAGTCCCCTGTAAACACTGCTCACAATGCAGTCCCCTGTACACACTGCTCACAATGCAGTCCCCTGTACACACTGCCCACGATCCAGTCCCCTGTACACACTGCTCACAATGCAGTCCCCTGTACACGCTGCCCACGATCCAGTCCCCTGTACACGCTGCCCACGATCCAGTCCCCTGTACACACTGCTCACAATGCAGTCCCCTGTACACGCTGCCCACGATCCAGTCCCCTGTACACACTGCCCACGATCCAGTCCCCTGTACACACTGCTCACAATGCAGTCCCCTGTACACACTGCCAACGATCCAGTCCCCTGTACACACTGCTCACAATGCAGTCCCCTGTACACACTGCTCACAATGCAGTCCCCTGTACACACTGCCCACGATCCAGTCCCCTGTACACACTGCTCACAATGCAGTCCCCTGTACACACTGCTCACGATCCGGTCCCCTGTACACGCTGCTCACGATCCGGTCCCCTGTACACGCTGCCCACGATCCAGTCCCCTGTACACGCTGCTCACGATCCAGTCTCCTGTACACACTGCCCACGATCCAGTCCCCTGTACACACTGCTCACGATCCAGTCCCCTGTACACACTGCTCACGATCCAGTCCCCTGTACACACTACTCACAATGCAGTCCCCTGTACACACTACTCACAATGCAGTCCCCTGTACACACTGCTCACGATCCAGTCCCCTGTACACACTGCTCACAATGCAGTCCCCTGTAAACGCTGCCCACGATCCAGTCCCCTGTACACGCTGCCCACGATCCAGTCCCCTGTACACACTGCTCACAATGCAGTCCCCTGTACACGCTGCCCACGATCCAGTCCCCTGTACACGCTGCCCACGATCCAGTCCCCTGTACACACTGCCCACGATCCAGTCCCCTGTACACACTGCTCACAATGCGGTCCCCTGTACACACTGCCAACGATCCAGTCCCCTGTACACACTGCTCACAATGCAGTCCCCTGTACACACTGCTCACAATGCAGTCCCCTGTACACACTGCCCACGATCCAGTCCCCTGTACACACTGCTCACAATGCAGTCCCCTGTACACACTGCTCACGATCCGGTCCCCTGTACACGCTGCTCACGATCCGGTCCCCTGTACACGCTGCTCACGATCCGGTCCCCTGTACACGCTGCCCACGATCCAGTCCCCTGTACACACTGCTCACGATCCAGTCCCCTGTACACGCTGCCCACGATCCAGTCCCCTGTACACACTGCTCACAATGCAGTCCCCTGTACACGCTGCCCACGATCCAGTCCCCTGTACACGCTGCCCACGATCCAGTCCCCTGTACACACTGCCCACGATCCAGTCCCCTGTACACACTGCTCACAATGCAGTCCCCTGTACACACTGCCAACGATCCAGTCCCCTGTACACACTGCTCACAATGCAGTCCCCTGTACACACTGCTCACAATGCAGTCCCCTGTACACACTGCCCACGATCCAGTCCCCTGTACACACTGCTCACAATGCAGTCCCCTGTACACACTGCTCACGATCCGGTCCCCTGTACACGCTGCTCACGATCCGGTCCCCTGTACACGCTGCCCACGATCCAGTCCCCTGTAGACGCTGCTCACGATCCAGTCTCCTGTACACACTGCCCACGATCCAGTCCCCTGTACACACTGCTCACGATCCAGTCCCCTGTACACACTACTCACAATGCAGTCCCCTGTACACACTACTCACAATGCAGTCCCCTGTACACACTGCTCACGATCCAGTCCCCTGTACACACTGCCCACAATCCAGTCCCCTGTACACACTGCTCACAATGCAGTCCCCTGTAAACGCTGCCCACGATCCAGTCCCCTGTACACGCTGCCCACGATCCAGTCCCCTGTACACACTGCCCACGATCCAGTCCCCTGTACACACTGCCCACGATCCAGTCCCCTGTACACACTGCTCACAATGCAGTCCCCTGTACACACTACTCACAATGCAGTCCCCTGTACACACTACTCACAATGCAGTCCCCTGTACACACTGCCCACAATCCAGTCCCCTGTACACACTGCCCACAATCCAGTCCCCTGTACACACTGCTCACAATGCAGTCCCCTGTAAACGCTGCCCACGATCCAGTCCCCTGTACACGCTGCCCACGATCCAGTCCCCTGTACACACTGCCCACGATCCAGTCCCCTGTACACACTGCCCACGATCCAGTCCCCTGTACACACTGCTCACAATGCAGTCCCCTGTACACACTACTCACAATGCAGTCCCCTGTACACACTACTCACAATGCAGTCCCCTGTACACACTGCCCACAATCCAGTCCCCTGTACACACTGCCCACAATCCAGTCCCCTGTACACACTGCTCACAATGCAGTCCCCTGTACACGCTGCCCACGATCCAGTCCCCTGTACACGCTGCCCACAATCCAGTCCCCTGTACACACTGCCCACGATCCAGTCCCCTGTGCACACTGCCCACGATCCAGTCCCCTGTACACACTGCTCACAATGCAGTCCCCTGTACACACTGCCCACGATCCAGTCCCCTGTACACACTGCTCACAATGCAGTCCCCTGTACACACTGCTCACGATCCAGTCCCCTGTACACGCTGCTCACGATCCGGTCCCCTGTACACGCTGCCCACGATCCAGTCCCCTGTACACGCTGCCCACGATCCAGTCTCCTGTACACACTGCCCACGATCCAGTCCCCTGTACACACTGCTCACGATCCAGTCCCCTGTACACACTACTCACAATGCAGTCCCCTGTACACACTGCTCACAATGCAGTCCCCTGTACACGCTGCCCACGATCCAGTCCCCTGTACACGCTGCCCACGATCCAGTCCCCTGTACACACTGCTCACAATGCAGTCCCCTGTACACGCTGCCCACGATCCAGTCCCCTGTACACGCTGCCCACGATCCAGTCCCCTGTACACACTGCCCACGATCCAGTCCCCTGTACACACTGCTCACAATGCAGTCCCCTGTACACACTGCCAACGATCCAGTCCCCTGTACACACTGCTCACAATGCAGTCCCCTGTACACACTGCTCACAATGCAGTCCCCTGTACACACTGCCCACGATCCAGTCCCCTGTACACACTGCTCACAATGCAGTCCCCTGTACACACTGCTCACGATCCAGTCCCCTGTACACGCTGCTCACGATCCAGTCCCCTGTACACGCTGCCCACGATCCAGTCCCCTGTACACGCTGCTCACGATCCAGTCTCCTGTACACACTGCCCACGATCCAGTCCCCTGTACACACTACTCACAATGCAGTCCCCTGTACACACTACTCACAATGCAGTCCCCTGTACACACTGCTCACGATCCAGTCCCCTGTACACACTGCCCACAATCCAGTCCCCTGTACACACTGCTCACAATGCAGTCCCCTGTAAACGCTGCCCACGATCCAGTCCCCTGTACACGCTGCCCACGATCCAGTCCCCTGTACACGCTGCCCACGATCCAGTCCCCTGTACACACTGCTCACAATGCAGTCCCCTGTACACGCTGCCCACGATCCAGTCCCCTGTACACGCTGCCCACGATCCAGTCCCCTGTACACACTGCCCACGATCCAGTCCCCTGTACACACTGCTCACAATGCAGTCCCCTGTACACACTGCCAACGATCCAGTCCCCTGTACACACTGCTCACAATGCAGTCCCCTGTACACACTGCTCACAATGCAGTCCCCTGTACACACTGCCCACGATCCAGTCCCCTGTACACACTGCTCACAATGCAGTCCCCTGTACACACTGCTCACGATCCAGTCCCCTGTACACGCTGCTCACGTTCCGGTCCCCTGTACACGCTGCCCACGATCCAGTCCCCTGTACACGCTGCTCACGATCCAGTCTCCTGTACACACTGCCCACGATCCAGTCCCCTGTACACACTGCTCACGATCCAGTCCCCTGTACACACTACTCACAATGCAGTCCCCTGTACACACTACTCACAATGCAGTCCCCTGTACACACTGCTCACGATGCAGTCCCCTGTAAACGCTGCCCACGATCCAGTCCCCTGTACACACTGCTCACAATGCAGTCCCCTGTAAACGCTGCCCACGATCCAGTCCCCTGTACACGCTGCCCACGATCCAGTCCCCTGTACACGCTGCCCACGATCCAGTCCCCTGTACACACTGCTCACAATGCAGTCCCCTGTACACGCTGCCCACGATCCAGTCCCCTGTACACGCTGCCCACGATCCAGTCCCCTGTACACACTGCCCACGATCCAGTCCCCTGTACACACTGCTCACAATGCAGTCCCCTGTACACACTGCCAACGATCCAGTCCCCTGTACACACTGCTCACAATGCAGTCCCCTGTACACACTGCTCACAATGCAGTCCCCTGTACACACTGCCCACGATCCAGTCCCCTGTACACACTGCTCACAATGCAGTCCCCTGTACACACTGCTCACGATCCAGTCCCCTGTACACGCTGCTCACGATCCGGTCCCCTGTACACGCTGCCCACGATCCAGTCCCCTGTACACGCTGCTCACGATCCAGTCTCCTGTACACACTGCCCACGATCCAGTCCCCTGTACACACTGCTCACGATCCAGTCCCCTGTACACACTACTCACAATGCAGTCCCCTGTACACACTACTCACAATGCAGTCCCCTGTACACACTGCTCACGATCCAGTCCCCTGTACACGCTGCCCACGATCCAGTCCCCTGTACACACTGCTCACAATGCAGTCCCCTGTAAACGCTGCCCACGATCCAGTCCCCTGTACACGCTGCCCACAATCCAGTCCCCTGTACACACTGCCCACGATCCAGTCCCCTGTACACACTGCCCACGATCCAGTCCCCTGTACACACTGCTCACAATCCAGTCCCCTGTACACACTGCTCACAATGCAGTCCCCTGTACACACTGCTCACAATGCAGTCCCCTGTACACACTGCCCACAATCCAGTCCCCTGTACACACTGCCCACGATCCAGTCCCCTGTACACACTGCCCACGATCCAGTCCCCTGTACACACTGCTCACAATGCAGTCCCCTGTACACACTGCTCACGATCCAGTCCCCTGTACACGCTGCTCACGATCCAGTCCCCTGTACACACTGCTCACAATCCAGTTCCCTGTACACACTGCCCACGATCCAGTCCCCTGTACACGCTGCTCACGATCCAGTCCCCTGTACACACTGCTCACGATCCAGTCCCCTGTACACACTGCTCACGATCCAGTCCCCTGTACACACTACTCACAATCCAGTCCCCTGTACACACTGCCCACAATCCAGTCCCCTGTACACACTGCCCACAATCCAGTCCCCTGTACACACTGCCCACAATCCAGTCCCCTGTACACACTGCTCACAATGCAGTCCCCTGTACACGCTGCCCACGATCCAGTCCCCTGTACACGCTGCCCACAATCCAGTCCCCTGTACACACTGCCCACGATCCAGTCCCCTGTGCACACTGCCCACGATCCAGTCCCCTGTACACGCTGCTCACGATCCAGTCCCCTGTACACACTGCCCACGATCCAGTCCCCTGTACACACTGCTCACGATCCAGTCCCCTGTACACACTACTCACAATGCAGTCCCCTGTACACACTGCTCACGATCCAGTCCCCTGTACACACTGCCCACGATCCAGTCCCCTGTACACACTGCTCACAATGCAGTTCCCTGTACACACTGCCCACGATCCAGTCCCCTGTACACACTGCTCACAATGCAGTCCCCTGTACACACTGCTCACGATCCAGTCCCCTGTACACACTGCCCACGATCCAGTCCCCTGTACACACTGCTCACAATGCAGTTCCCTGTACACACTGCCCACGATCCAGTCCCCTGTACACGCTGCTCACGATCCAGTCCCCTGTACACACTGCCCACGATCCAGTCCCCTGTACACACTGCTCACGATCCAGTCCCCTGTACACACTACTCACAATGCAGTCCCCTGTACACACTACTCACAATGCAGTCCCCTGTACACACTGCCCACAATCCAGTCCCCTGTACACACTGCCCACAATCCAGTCCCCTGTACACACTGCTCACAATGCAGTCCCCTGTACACGCTGCCCACGATCCAGTCCCCTGTACACGCTGCCCACAATCCAGTCCCCTGTACACACTGCCCACGATCCAGTCCCCTGTGCACACTGCCCACGATCCAGTCCCCTGTACACACTGCTCACAATGCAGTCCCCTGTACACACTGCTCACGATCCAGTCCCCTGTACACGCTGCTCACGATCCAGTCCCCTGTACACGCTGCCCACGATCCAGTCCCCTGTACACGCTGCTCACGATCCAGTCCCCTGTACACACTGCCCACGATCCAGTCCCCTGTACACACTGCTCACGATCCAGTCCCCTGTACACACTGCTCACAATGCAGTCCCCTGTACACACTGCTCACAATGCAGTCCCCTGTACACACTGCTCACGATCCAGTCCCCTGTACACACTGCCCACGATCCAGTCCCCTGTACACACTGCCCACGATCCAGTCCCCTGTACACACTGCTCACAATGCAGTCCCCTGTACACACTGCCCACGATCCAGTCCCCTGTACACGCTGCTCACGATCCAGTCTCCTGTACACACTGCCCACGATCCAGTCCCCTGTACACACTGCTCACGATCCAGTCCCCTGTACACACTACTCACAATGCAGTCCCCTGTACACACTGCTCACAATGCAGTCCCCTGTACACACTGCCCACAATCCAGTCCCCTGTACACACTGCCCACAATCCAGTCCCCTGTACACACTGCTCACAATGCAGTCCCCTGTACACGCTGCCCACGATCCAGTCCCCTGTACACGCTGCCCACAATCCAGTCCCCTGTACACACTGCCCACGATCCAGTCCCCTGTGCACACTGCCCACGATCCAGTCCCCTGTACACACTGCTCACAATGCAGTCCCCTGTACACACTGCCCACGATCCAGTCCCCTGTACACACTGCTCACAATGCAGTCCCCTGTACACACTGCTCACGATCCAGTCCCCTGTACACGCTGCTCACGATCCAGTCCCCTGTACACGCTGCCCACGATCCAGTCCCCTGTACACGCTGCTCACGATCCAGTCCCTGTACACACTGCCCACAATCCAGTCCCCTGTACACACTGCCCACGATCCAGTCCCCTGTACACACTGCCCACAATCCAGTCCCCTGTACACACTGCCCACGATCCAGTCCCCTGTACACGCTGCTCACGATCCAGTCCCTGTACACACTGCCCACGATCCAGTCCCCTGTACACACTGCTCACGATCCAGTCCCCTGTACACACTACTCACAATGCAGTCCCCTGTACACACTACTCACAATGCAGTCCCCTGTACACACTGCTCACGATCCAGTCCCCTGTACACACTGCCCACAATCCAGTCCCCTGTACACACTGCCCACAATCCAGTCCCCTGTACACACTGCCCACAATGCAGTCCCCTGTACACGCTGCCCACAATGCAGTCCCCTGTACACGCTGCCCACGATCCAGTCCCCTGTACACGCTGCCCACAATCCAGTCCCCTGTACACACTGCCCACGATCCAGTCCCCTGTACACACTGCCCACGATCCAGTCCCCTGTACACACTGCTCACAATGCAGTCCCCTGTACACACTGCTCACGATCCAGTCCCCTGTACACACTGCTCACAATGCAGTCCCCTGTACACACTGCTCACGATCCAGTCCCCTGTACACGCTGCTCACGATCCGGTCCCCTGTACACACTGCCCACGATCCAGTCCCCTGTACACACTGCTCACGATCCGGTCCCCTGTACACGCTGCCCACGATCCAGTCCCCTGTACACGCTGCCCACGAACCAGTCCCCTGTACACACTGCTCACAATGCAGTCCCCTGTACACACTGCTCACGATCCAGTCTCCTGTACACGCTGCTCACAATCCAGTCCCCTATACACGCTGCTCACGATCCAGTCCCCTGTACACACTGCTCACGATCCAGTCCCCTGTACACGCTGCTCACGATCCAGTCCCCTGTACACACTGCTCACAATCCAGTCTCCAGTATACGCTGCCCACGATCCAGTCCCCTGTACACACTGCTCACAATCCAGTCTCCTGTACACGCTGCCCACGATCCAGTCCCCTGTACACACTGCTCACGATCCAGTCCCCTGTACACACTACTCACAATGCAGTCCCCTGTACACACTACTCACAATGCAGTCCCCTGTACACACTGCTCACGATCCAGTCCCCTGTACACACTGCCCACAATCCAGTCCCCTGTACACACTGCCCACAATCCAGTCCCCTGTACACACTGCTCACAATGCAGTCCCCTGTACACGCTGCCCACGATCCAGTCCCCTGTACACGCTGCCCACAATCCAGTCCCCTGTACACACTGCCCACGATCCAGTCCCCTGTACACACTGCCCACGATCCAGTCCCCTGTACACACTGCTCACAATGCAGTCCCCTGTACACACTGCCCACGATCCAGTCCCCTGTACACACTGCTCACAATGCAGTCCCCTGTACACACTGCTCACGATCCAGTCCCCTGTACACGCTGCTCACGATCCGGTCCCCTGTACACACTGCCCACGATCCAGTCCCCTGTACACACTGCTCACGATCCCCTCCCCTGTACACGCTGCCCACGATCCAGTCCCCTGTACACGCTGCCCACGAACCAGTCCCCTGTACACACTGCTCACAATGCAGTCCCCTGTACACACTGCTCACGATCCAGTCTCCTGTACACGCTGCTCACAATCCAGTCCCCTATACACGCTGCTCACGATCCAGTCCCCTGTACACACTGCTCACGATCCAGTCCCCTGTACACGCTGCTCACGATCCAGTCCCCTGTACACGCTGCCCACGATCCAGTCCCCTGTACACACTGCTCACAATCCAGTCTCCAGTATACGCTGCCCACGATCCAGTCCCCTGTACACACTGCTCACAATCCAGTCCCCTGTACACGCTGCCCACGATCCAGTCCCCTGTACACACTGCTCACGATCCAGTCCCCTGTACACAATCCTCACGATCCAGTCCCCTGTACACAATCCTCACGATCCAGTCCCCTGTACACAATCCTCACGATCCAGTCCCCTGTACACACTGCTCACAATCCAGTCTCCGGTACACGCTGCCCACGATCCAGTCTCCTGTACACACTGCCCACGATCCAGTCTCCTGTACACGCTGCTCACAATCCAGTCCCCTGTACACACTGCTCACAATCCAGTCCCCTGTACACACTGCTCACAATCCAGTCCCCTGTACACATTGCTCACAATCCAGTCTCCTGTACACACTGCTCACGATCCAGAACCCTGTACACAATCCTCACGATCCAGTCCCCTGTACGCACTGCTCACAATCCAGTCCCTGTACACGCTGCCCACGATCCAGTCCCCTGTACACACTGCTCACAATCCAGTCCCTGTACACGCTGCCCACGATCCAGTCCCCTGTACACACTGCTCACGATCCAGTCCCCTGTACACACTGCTCACAATGCAGTCCCCTGTACACACTGCTCACAATGCAGTCCCCTGTACACACTGCTCACGATCCAGTCCCCTGTACACACTGCCCACAATCCAGTCCCCTGTACACACTGCCCACAATCCAGTCCCCTGTACACACTGCTCACAATGCAGTCCCCTGTACACGCTGCCCACGATCCAGTCCCCTGTACACGCTGCCCACAATCCAGTCCCCTGTACACACTGCCCACGATCCAGTCCCCTGTACACACTGCCCACGATCCAGTCCCCTGTACACACTGCTCACAATGCAGTCCCCTGTACACACTGCCCACGATCCAGTCCCCTGTACACACTGCTCACAATGCAGTCCCCTGTACACACTGCTCACGATCCAGTCCCCTGTACAAGCTGCTCACGATCCAGTCCCCTGTACACACTGCCCACGATCCAGTCCCCTGTACACACTGCTCACGATCCCCTCCCCTGTACACGCTGCCCACGATCCAGTCCCCTGTACACGCTGCCCACGAACCAGTCCCCTGTACACACTGCTCACAATGCAGTCCCCTGTACACACTGCTCACGATCCAGTCCCCTGTACACGCTGCTCACAATCCAGTCCCCTATACACGCTGCTCACGATCCAGTCCCCTGTACACACTGCTCACGATCCAGTCCCCTGTACACGCTGCTCACGATCCAGTCCCCTGTACACGCTGCCCACGATCCAGTCCCCTGTACACACTGCTCACAATCCAGTCTCCAGTATACGCTGCCCACGATCCAGTCCCCTGTACACACTGCTCACAATCCAGTCCCCTGTACACGCTGCCCACGATCCAGTCCCCTGTACACACTGCTCACGATCCAGTCCCCTGTACACAATCCTCACGATCCAGTCCCCTGTACACAATCCTCACGATCCAGTCCCCTGTACACAATCCTCACGATCCAGTCCCCTGTACACACTGCTCACAATCCAGTCCCCTGTACACGCTGCCCACGATCCAGTCCCCTGTACACACTGCCCACGATCCAGTCCCCTGTACACACTGCTCACAATCCAGTCCCCTGTACACACTGCTCACAATCCAGTCCCCTGTACACACTGCTCACAATCCAGTCCCCTGTACACACTGCTCACAATCCAGTCCCCTGTACACACTGCTCACGATCCAGAACCCTGTACACACTCCTCACGATCCAGTCCCCTGTACACACTGCTCACAATCCAGTCCCCTGTACACACTGCTCACAATCCAGTCCCCTGTACACAATCCTCACAATCCAGTCCCCTGTACACACTGCTCACAATCCAGTCCCCTGTACACACTGCTCACAATCCAGTCCCCTGTACACGCTGCTCACAATCCAGTCCCCTGTACACACTGCTCACAATCCAGTCCCCTGTACACACTGCTCACGATCCAGTCCCCTGTACACAATCCTCACGATCCAGTCCCCTGTACACACTGCTCACAATCCAGTCCCCTGTACACACTGCTCACAATCCAGTCCCCTGTACACAATCCTCACAATCCAGTCCCCTGTACACGCTGCTCACAATCCAGTCCCCTGTACACACTGCTCACAATCCAGTCCCCTGTACACACTGCTCACGATCCAGAACCCTGTACACACTGCCCACAATCCAGTCCCCTGTACACGCTGCTCACGATCCAGTCCCCTGTACACACTGCTCACGATCCAGTCCCCTGTACACGCTGCTCACGATCCAGTCCCCTGTACACACTGCTCACGATCCAGTCCCCTGTACACACTGCTCACGATCCAGTCCCCTGTACACACTGCTCACGATCCAGTCCCCTGTACACAATCCTCACAATCCAGTCCCCTGTACACACTGCCCACAATCCAGTCCCCTGTACACACTGCCCACAATGCAGTCCCCTGTACACACTGCCCACAATGCAGTCCCCTGTACACGCTGCCCACGATCCAGTCCCCTGTACACGCTGCCCACAATCCAGTCCCCTGTACACACTGCCCACGATCCAGTCCCCTGTACACACTGCCCACGATCCAGTCCCCTGTACACACTGCTCACAATGCAGTCCCCTGTACACACTGCTCACGATCCAGTCCCCTGTACACACTGCTCACAATGCAGTCCCCTGTACACACTGCTCACGATCCAGTCCCCTGTACACGCTGCTCACGATCCGGTCCCCTGTACACACTGCCCACGATCCAGTCCCCTGTACACACTGCTCACGATCCAGTCCCCTGTACACGCTGCCCACGATCCAGTCCCCTGTACACGCTGCCCACGAACCAGTCCCCTGTACACACTGCTCACAATGCAGTCCCCTGTACACACTGCTCACGATCCAGTCTCCTGTACACGCTGCTCACAATCCAGTCCCCTATACACGCTGCTCACGATCCAGTCCCCTGTACACACTGCTCACGATCCAGTCCCCTGTACACGCTGCTCACGATCCAGTCCCCTGTACACACTGCTCACAATCCAGTCTCCAGTATACGCTGCCCACGATCCAGTCCCCTGTACACACTGCTCACAATCCAGTCCCCTGTACACGCTGCCCACGATCCAGTCCCCTGTACACACTGCTCACGATCCAGTCCCCTGTACACACTGCTCACAATCCAGTCCCCTGTACACACTGCTCACAATGCAGTCCCCTGTACACACTGCTCACGATCCAGTCCCCTGTACACACTGCCCACAATCCAGTCCCCTGTACACACTGCCCACAATCCAGTCCCCTGTACACACTGCTCACAATGCAGTCCCCTGTACACGCTGCCCACGATCCAGTCCCCTGTACACGCTGCCCACAATCCAGTCCCCTGTACACACTGCCCACGATCCAGTCCCCTGTACACACTGCCCACGATCCAGTCCCCTGTACACACTGCTCACAATGCAGTCCCCTGTACACACTGCCCACGATCCAGTCCCCTGTACACACTGCTCACAATGCAGTCCCCTGTACACACTGCTCACGATCCAGTCCCCTGTACACGCTGCTCACGATCCAGTCCCCTGTACACACTGCCCACGATCCAGTCCCCTGTACACACTGCTCACGATCCCCTCCCCTGTACACGCTGCCCACGATCCAGTCCCCTGTACACGCTGCCCACGAACCAGTCCCCTGTACACACTGCTCACAATGCAGTCCCCTGTACACACTGCTCACGATCCAGTCTCCTGTACACGCTGCTCACAATCCAGTCCCCTATACACGCTGCTCACGATCCAGTCCCCTGTACACACTGCTCACGATCCAGTCCCCTGTACACGCTGCTCACGATCCAGTCCCCTGTACACGCTGCCCACGATCCAGTCCCCTGTACACACTGCTCACAATCCAGTCCCTGTACACGCTGCCCACGATCCAGTCCCCTGTACACACTGCTCACAATCCAGTCCCCTGTACACGCTGCCACGATCCAGTCCCCTGTACACACTGCTCACGATCCAGTCCCCTGTACACAATCCTCACGATCCAGTCCCCTGTACACAATCCTCACGATCCAGTCCCCTGTACACAATCCTCACGATCCAGTCCCCTGTACACACTGCTCACAATCCAGTCCCTGTACACGCTGCCCACGATCCAGTCCCCTGTACACACTGCCCACGATCCAGTCCCCTGTACACGCTGCTCACAATCCAGTCCCCTGTACACACTGCTCACAATCCAGTCCCCTGTACACACTGCTCACAATCCAGTCCCCTGTACACACTGCTCACAATCCAGTCCCCTGTACACACTGCTCACGATCCAGTCCCCTGTACACACTCCTCACGATCCAGTCCCCTGTACACACTGCTCACAATCCAGTCCCTGTACACGCTGCCCACGATCCAGTCCCCTGTACACACTGCTCACAATCCAGTCCCCTGTACACGCTGCCCACGATCCAGTCCCCTGTACACACTGCTCACGATCCAGTCCCCTGTACACACTGCTCACAATGCAGTCCCCTGTACACACTACTCACAATGCAGTCCCCTGTACACACTGCTCACGATCCAGTCCCCTGTACACACTGCCCACAATCCAGTCCCCTGTACACACTGCCCACAATCCAGTCCCCTGTACACACTGCTCACAATGCAGTCCCCTGTACACGCTGCCCACGATCCAGTCCCCTGTACACGCTGCCCACAATCCAGTCCCCTGTACACACTGCCCACGATCCAGTCCCCTGTACACACTGCCCACGATCCAGTCCCCTGTACACACTGCTCACAATGCAGTCCCCTGTACACACTGCCCACGATCCAGTCCCCTGTACACACTGCTCACAATGCAGTCCCCTGTACACACTGCTCACGATCCAGTCCCCTGTACACGCTGCTCACGATCCGGTCCCCTGTACACACTGCCCACGATCCAGTCCCCTGTACACACTGCTCACGATCCCCTCCCCTGTACACGCTGCCCACGATCCAGTCCCCTGTACACGCTGCCCACGAACCAGTCCCCTGTACACACTGCTCACAATGCAGTCCCCTGTACACACTGCTCACGATCCAGTCACCTGTACACGCTGCTCACAATCCAGTCCCCTATACACGCTGCTCACGATCCAGTCCCCTGTACACACTGCTCACGATCCAGTCCCCTGTACACGCTGCTCACGATCCAGTCCCCTGTACACGCTGCCCACGATCCAGTCCCCTGTACACACTGCTCACAATCCAGTCCCCAGTACACGCTGCCCACGATCCAGTCCCCTGTACACACTGCTCACAATCCAGTCCCCTGTACACGCTGCCCACGATCCAGTCCCCTGTACACACTGCTCACGATCCAGTCCCCTGTACACAATGCTCACGATCCAGTCCCCTGTACACAATGCTCACGATCCAGTCCCCTGTACACAATCCTCACGATCCAGTCCCCTGTACACACTGCTCACAATCCAGTCCCCTGTACACGCTGCCACGATCCAGTCCCCTGTACACACTGCCCACGATCCAGTCTCCTGTACACACTGCTCACAATCCAGTCCCCTGTACACACTGCTCACAATCCAGTCCCCTGTACACACTGCTCACAATCCAGTCCCCTGTACACACTGCTCACAATCCAGTCCCCTGTACACACTGCTCACGATCCAGTCCCCTGTACACACTCCTCACGATCCAGTCCCCTGTACACACTGCTCACAATCCAGTCCCCTGTACACACTGCTCACAATCCAGTCCCCTGTACACAATCCTCACAATCCAGTCCCCTGTACACACTGCTCACAATCCAGTCCCCTGTACACACTGCTCACAATCCAGTCCCCTGTACACGCTGCTCACAATCCAGTCCCCTGTACACACTGCTCACAATCCAGTCCCCTGTACACACTGCTCACGATCCAGTCCCCTGTACACAATGCTCACGATCCAGTCCCCTGTACACACTGCTCACAATCCAGTCCCCTGTACACACTGCTCACAATCCAGTCCCCTGTACACAATCCTCACAATCCAGTCCCCTGTACACGCTGCTCACAATCCAGTCCCCTGTACACACTGCTCACAATCCAGTCCCCTGTACACACTGCTCACGATCCAGTCCCCTGTACACACTGCCCACAATCCAGTCCCCTGTACACGCTGCTCACGATCCAGTCCCCTGTACACACTGCTCACGATCCAGTCCCCTGTACACGCTGCTCACGATCCAGTCCCCTGTACACACTGCTCACGATCCAGTCCCCTGTACACACTGCTCACGATCCAGTCCCCTGTACACACTGCTCACGATCCAGTCCCCTGTACACAATCCTCACGATCCAGTCCCCTGTACACACTGCTCACAATCCAGTCCCCGGTACACGCTGCCCACGATCCAGTCCCCTGTACACACTGCACACGATCCAGTCTCCTGTACACGCTGCTCACAATCCAGTCCCCTGTACACACTGCTCACAATCCAGTCCCCTGTACACAATGCTCACAATCCAGTCCCCTGTACACGCTGCTCACAATCCAGTCCCCTGTACACACTGCTCACAATCCAGTCCCCTGTACACACTGCTCACAATCCAGTCTCCTATACACACTGCTCACGATCCAGTCCCCTGTACACAATGCTCACAATCCAGTCCCCTGTACACACTGCTCACAATCCAGTCCCCTGTACACACTGCTCACAATCCAGTCCCCTGTACACGCTGCTCACAATCCAGTCCCCTGTACACACTGCTCACGATCCAGTCCCCTGTACACACTGCCCACATCCAGTCCCCTGTACACACTGCTCACGATCCAGTCCCCTGTACACACTGCTCACAATCCAGTCCCCTGTACACAATGCTCACGATCCAGTCCCCTGTACACACTGCTCACGATCCAGTCCCCTGTACACACTGCCCACGATCCAGTCCCCTGTACACACTGCTCACGATCCAGTCCCCTGTACACACTGCCCACGATCCAGTCCCCTGTACACACTGCTCACTATCCAGTCCCCTGTACACACTGCCCACGATCCAGTCCCCTGTACACACTGCCACGATCCAGTCCCCTGTACACACTGCCCACGATCCAGTCCCCTGTACACACTGCTCACAATCCAGTCCCCTGTACACACTGCTCACGATCCAGTCCCCTGTACACGCTGCTCACGATCCAGTCCCCTGTACACACTGCCACGATCCAGTCCCCTGTACACGCTGCTCACAATCCAGTCCCCTATACACGCTGCTCACGATCCAGTCCCCTGTACACACTGCTCACGATCCAGTCCCCTGTACACGCTGCTCACGATCCAGTCCCCTGTACACACTGCTCACAATCCAGTCCCCAGTACACGCTGCCCACGATCCAGTCCCCTGTACACACTGCTCACAATCCAGTCCCCTGTACACACTGCTCACGATCCAGTCCCCTGTACACAATCCTCACGATCCAGTCCCCTGTACACAATCCTCACGATCCAGTCCCCTGTACACACTGCTCACAATCCAGTCTCCGGTACACGCTGCCCACGATCCAGTCTCCTGTACACACTGCCCACGATCCAGTCCCTGTACACACTGCTCACAATCCAGTCCCCTGTACACACTGCTCACAATCCAGTCCCCTGTACACACTGCTCACAATCCAGTCCCCTGTACACATTGCTCACAATCCAGTCTCCTGTACACACTGCTCACGATCCAGAACCCTGTACACAATCCTCACGATCCAGTCCCCTGTACGCACTGCTCACAATCCAGTCCCCTGTACACACTGCTCACAATCCAGTCCCCTGTACACAATCCTCACAATCCAGTCCCCTGTACACATTGCTCACAATCCAGTCTCCTGTACACACTGCTCACAATCCAGTCCCCTGTACACGCTGCTCACAATCCAGTCCCCTGTACACATTGCTCACAATCCAGTCCCCTGTACACACTGCTCACGATCCAGAACCCTGTACACAATCCTCACGATCCAGTCCCCTGTACACACTGCTCACAATCCAGTCCCCTGTACACACTGCTCACAATCCAGTCCCCTGTACACAATCCTCACAATCCAGTCCCCTGTACACGCTGCTCACAATCCAGTCCCCTGTACACATTGCTCACAATCCAGTCTCCTGTACACACTGCTCACGATCCAGAACCCTGTACACACTGCCCACAATCCAGTCCCCTGTACACGCTGCTCACGATCCAGTCCCCTGTACACACTGCTCACGATCCAGTCCCCTGTACACGCTGCTCACGATCCAGTCCCCTGTACACACTGCTCACGATCCAGTCCCCTGTACACACTGCTCACGATCCAGTCCCCTGTACACACTGCTCACGATCCAGTCCCCTGTACACAATCCTCACGATCCAGTCCCCTGTACACACTGCTCACAATCCAGTCTCCGGTACACGCAGCCCACGATCCAGTCTCCTGTACACACTGCACACGATCCAGTCTCCTGTACACGCTGCTCACAATCCAGTCCCCTGTACACACTGCTCACAATCCAGTCCCCTGTACACAATCCTCACAATCCAGTCCCCTGTACACGCTGCTCACAATCCAGTCCCCTGTACACACTGCTCACAATCCAGTCCCCTGTACACATTGCTCACAATCCAGTCTCCTATACACACTGCTCACGATCCAGAACCCTGTACACAATCCTCACAATCCAGTCCCCTGTACGCACTGCTCACAATCCAGTCCCCTGTACACGCTGCTCACAATCCAGTCCCCTGTACACATTGCTCACAATCCAGTCTCCTGTACACACTGCTCACGATCCAGAACCCTGTACACACTGCCCACAATCCAGTCCCCTGTACACGCTGCTCACGATCCAGTCCCCTGTACACACTGCTCACAATCCAGTCCCCTGTACACAATCCTCACGATCCAGTCCCCTGTACACACTGCTCACGATCCAGTCCCCTGTACACACTGCCCACAATCCAGTCCCCTGTACACACTGCTCACAATGCAGTCCCCTGTACACGCTGCCCACGATCCAGTCCCCTGTACACGCTGCCCACTATCCAGTCCCCTGTACACACTGCCCACGATCCAGTCCCCTGTACACACTGGCCACGATCCAGTCCCCTGTACACACTGCCCACGATCCAGTCCCCTGTACACACTGCTCACAATGCAGTCCCCTGTACACACTGCTCACGATCCAGTCCCCTGTACACGCTGCTCACGATCCAGTCCCCTGTACACGCTGCCCACGATCCAGTCCCCTGTACACGCTGCTCACAATCCAGTCCCCTATACACGCTGCTCACGATCCAGTCCCCTGTACACACTGCTCACGATCCAGTCCCCTGTACACGCTGCTCACGATCCAGTCCCCTGTACACACTGCTCACAATCCAGTCTCCAGTATACGCTGCCCACGATCCAGTCCCCTGTACACACTGCTCACAATCCAGTCCCCTGTACACGCTGCTCACGATCCAGTCCCCTGTACACACTGCTCACGATCCAGTCCCCTGTACACACTACTCACAATGCAGTCCCCTGTACACACTACTCACAATGCAGTCCCCTGTACACACTGCTCACGATCCAGTCCCCTGTACACACTGCCCACAATCCAGTCCCCTGTACACACTGCCCACAATCCAGTCCCCTGTACACACTGCTCACAATGCAGTCCCCTGTACACGCTGCCCACGATCCAGTCCCCTGTACACACTGCTCACAATCCAGTCCCCTGTACACGCTGCCCACGATCCAGTCCCCTGTACACACTGCTCACGATCCAGTCCCCTGTACACACTGCTCACAATCCAGTCCCCTGTACACACTGCTCACAATCCAGTCTCCTGTACACACTGCTCACGATCCAGAACCCTGTACACAATCCTCACGATCCAGTCCCCTGTACACACTGCTCACAATCCAGTCCCCTGTACACACTGCTCACAATCCAGTCCCCTGTACACAATCCTCACAATCCAGTCCCCTGTACACGCTGCTCACAATCCAGTCCCCTGTACACATTGCTCACAATCCAGTCTCCTGTACACACTGCTCACGATCCAGAACCCTGTACACAATCCTCACGATCCAGTCCCCTGTACACACTGCTCACAATCCAGTCCCCTGTACACACTGCTCACAATCCAGTCCCCTGTACACAATCCTCACAATCCAGTCCCCTGTACACGCTGCTCACAATCCAGTCCCCTGTACACACTGCTCACAATCCAGTCTCCTGTACACACTGCTCACGATCCAGAACCCTGTACACACTGCCCACAATCCAGTCCCCTGTACACGCTGCTCACGATCCAGTCCCCTGTACACACTGCTCACAATCCAGTCCCCTGTACACGCTGCTCACGATCCAGTCCCCTGTACACACTGCTCACGATCCAGTCCCCTGTACACACTGCTCACGATCCAGTCCCCTGTACACACTGCTCACGATCCAGTCCCCTGTACACAATCCTCACGATCCAGTCCCCTGTACACACTGCTCACAATCCAGTCTCCTGTACACGCTGCACACGATCCAGTCTCCTGTACACACTGCTCACGATCCAGTCTCCTGTACACGCTGCTCACAATCCAGTCCCCTGTACACACTGCTCACAATCCAGTCCCCTGTACACAATCCTCACAATCCAGTCCCCTGTACACGCTGCTCACAATCCAGTCCCTGTACACACTGCTCACAATCCAGTCCCCTGTACACATTGCTCACAATCCAGTCTCCTATACACACTGCTCACGATCCAGAACCCTGTACACAATCCTCACAATCCAGTCCCCTGTACGCACTGCTCACAATCCAGTCCCCTGTACACGCTGCTCACAATCCAGTCCCCTGTACACATTGCTCACAATCCAGTCTCCTGTACACACTGCTCACGATCCAGAACCCTGTACACACTGCCCACAATCCAGTCCCCTGTACACGCTGCTCACGATCCAGTCCCCTGTACACACTGCTCACAATCCAGTCCCCTGTACACAATCCTCACGATCCAGTCCCCTGTACACACTGCTCACGATCCAGTCCCCTGTACACACTGCCCACAATCCAGTCCCCTGTACACACTGCTCACAATGCAGTCCCCTGTACACGCTGCCACGATCCAGTCCCCTGTACACGCTGCCCACTATCCAGTCCCCTGTACACACTGCCACGATCCAGTCCCCTGTACACACTGGCCACGATCCAGTCCCCTGTACACACTGCCCACGATCCAGTCCCCTGTACACACTGCTCACAATGCAGTCCCCTGTACACACTGCTCACGATCCAGTCCCCTGTACACGCTGCTCACGATCCAGTCCCCTGTACACGCTGCCCACGATCCAGTCCCCTGTACACACTGCTCACAATCCAGTCCCCTATACACGCTGCTCACGATCCAGTCCCCTGTACACACTGCTCACGATCCAGTCCCCTGTACACGCTGCTCACGATCCAGTCCCCTGTACACACTGCTCACAATCCAGTCTCCAGTATACGCTGCCCACGATCCAGTCCCCTGTACACACTGCTCACAATCCAGTCTCCTGTACACGCTGCCCACGATCCAGTCCCCTGTACACACTGCTCACGATCCAGTCCCCTGTACACACTACTCACAATGCAGTCCCCTGTACACACTACTCACAATGCAGTCCCCTGTACACACTGCTCACGATCCAGTCCCCTGTACACACTGCCCACAATCCAGTCCCCTGTACACACTGCCCACAATCCAGTCCCCTGTACACACTGCTCACAATGCAGTCCCCTGTACACGCTGCCCACGATCCAGTCCCCTGTACACGCTGCCCACAATCCAGTCCCCTGTACACACTGCCCACAATCCAGTCCCCTGTACACACTGCCCACGATCCAGTCCCCTGTACACACTGCCCACGATCCAGTCCCCTGTACACACTGCTCACAATGCAGTCCCCTGTACACACTGCCCACGATCCAGTCCCCTGTACACACTGCTCACAATGCAGTCCCCTGTACACACTGCTCACGATCCAGTCCCCTGTACACGCTGCTCACGATCCGGTCCCCTGTACACACTGCCCACGATCCAGTCCCCTGTACACACTGCTCACGATCCAGTCCCCTGTACACGCTGCCCACGATCCAGTCCCCTGTACACGCTGCCCACGAACCAGTCCCCTGTACACACTGCTCACAATGCAGTCCCCTGTACACACTGCTCACGATCCAGTCTCCTGTACACGCTGCTCACAATCCAGTCCCCTATACACGCTGCTCACGATCCAGTCCCCTGTACACACTGCTCACGATCCAGTCCCCTGTACACGCTGCTCACGATCCAGTCCCCTGTACACGCTGCCCACGATCCAGTCCCCTGTACACACTGCTCACAATCCAGTCTCCAGTATACGCTGCCCACGATCCAGTCCCCTGTACACACTGCTCACAATCCAGTCCCCTGTACACGCTGCCCACGATCCAGTCCCCTGTACACACTGCTCACGATCCAGTCCCCTGTACACAATCCTCACGATCCAGTCCCCTGTACACAATCCTCACGATCCAGTCCCCTGTACACAATCCTCACGATCCAGTCCCCTGTACACACTGCTCACAATCCAGTCTCCGGTACACGCTGCCCACGATCCAGTCTCCTGTACACACTGCCCACGATCCAGTCTCCTGTACACGCTGCTCACAATCCAGTCCCCTGTACACATTGCTCACAATCCAGTCCCCTGTACACACTGCTCACGATCCAGTCCCCTGTACACAATCCTCACGATCCAGTCCCCTGTACACACTGCTCACAATCCAGTCCCCTGTACACACTGCTCACAATCCAGTCCCCTGTACACAATCCTCACAATCCAGTCCCCTGTACACGCTGCTCACAATCCAGTCCCCTGTACACATTGCTCACAATCCAGTCTCCTGTACACACTGCTCACGATCCAGAACCCTGTACACACTGCCCACAATCCAGTCCCCTGTACACGCTGCTCACGATCCAGTCCCCTGTACACACTGCTCACGATCCAGTCCCCTGTACACACTGCTCACGATCCAGTCCCCTGTACACAATCCTCACGATCCAGTCCCCTGTACACACTGCTCACAATCCAGTCCCTGTACACGCTGCCCACGATCCAGTCCCTGTACACACTGCACACGATCCAGTCCCCTGTACACGCTGCTCACAATCCAGTCCCCTGTACACACTGCTCACAATCCAGTCCCCTGTACACAATCCTCACAATCCAGTCCCCTGTACACGCTGCTCACAATCCAGTCCCCTGTACACACTGCTCACAATCCAGTCCCCTGTACACACTGCTCACAATCCAGTCCCCTGTACACACTGCTCACGATCCAGTCCCCTGTACACAATCCTCACGATCCAGTCCCCTGTACACACTGCTCACAATCCAGTCTCCGGTACACGCAGCCCACGATCCAGTCTCCTGTACACACTGCACACGATCCAGTCTCCTGTACACGCTGCTCACAATCCAGTCCCCTGTACACACTGCTCACAATCCAGTCCCCTGTACACAATCCTCACAATCCAGTCCCCTGTACACGCTGCTCACAATCCAGTCCCCTGTACACACTGCTCACAATCCAGTCCCCTGTACACATTGCTCACAATCCAGTCTCCTATACACACTGCTCACGATCCAGAACCCTGTACACAATCCTCACAATCCAGTCCCCTGTACGCACTGCTCACAATCCAGTCCCCTGTACACGCTGCTCACAATCCAGTCCCCTGTACACATTGCTCACAATCCAGTCTCCTGTACACACTGCTCACGATCCAGAACCCTGTACACACTGCCCACAATCCAGTCCCCTGTACACGCTGCTCACGATCCAGTCCCCTGTACACACTGCTCACTATCCAGTCCCCTGTACACACTCCTCACGATCCAGTCCCCTGTACACACTGCTCACGATCCAGTCCCCTGTACACACTGCCCACAATCCAGTCCCCTGTACACACTGCTCACAATGCAGTCCCCTGTACACGCTGCCCACGATCCAGTCCCCTGTACACGCTGCCCACTATCCAGTCCCCTGTACACACTGCCCACGATCCAGTCCCCTGTACACACTGCCACGATCCAGTCCCCTGTACACACTGCCACGATCCAGTCCCCTGTACACACTGCTCACAATGCAGTCCCCTGTACACACTGCTCACGATCCAGTCCCCTGTACACGCTGCTCACGATCCAGTCCCCTGTACACGCTGCCCACGATCCAGTCCCCTGTACACGCTGCTCACAATCCAGTCCCCTATACACGCTGCTCACGATCCAGTCCCCTGTACACACTGCTCACGATCCAGTCCCCTGTACACGCTGCTCACGATCCAGTCCCCTGTACACACTGCTCACAATCCAGTCTCCAGTATACGCTGCCCACGATCCAGTCCCCTGTACACACTGCTCACAATCCAGTCTCCTGTACACGCTGCCCACGATCCAGTCCCCTGTACACACTGCTCACGATCCAGTCCCCTGTACACACTACTCACAATGCAGTCCCCTGTACACACTACTCACAATGCAGTCCCCTGTACACACTGCTCACGATCCAGTCCCCTGTACACACTGCCCACAATCCAGTCCCCTGTACACACTGCCCACAATCCAGTCCCCTGTACACACTGCTCACAATGCAGTCCCCTGTACACGCTGCCCACGATCCAGTCCCCTGTACACGCTGCCCACAATCCAGTCCCCTGTACACACTGCCCACAATCCAGTCCCCTGTACACACTGCCCACGATCCAGTCCCCTGTACACACTGCTCACAATGCAGTCCCCTGTACACACTGCCCACGATCCAGTCCCCTGTACACACTGCTCACAATGCAGTCCCCTGTACACACTGCTCACGATCCAGTCCCCTGTACACGCTGCTCACGATCCGGTCCCCTGTACACACTGCCCACGATCCAGTCCCCTGTACACACTGCTCACGATCCAGTCCCCTGTACACGCTGCCCACGATCCAGTCCCCTGGACACGCTGCCCACGAACCAGTCCCCTGTACACACTGCTCACAATGCAGTCCCCTGTACACACTGCTCACGATCCAGTCTCCTGTACACGCTGCTCACAATCCAGTCCCCTATACACGCTGCTCACGATCCAGTCCCCTGTACACACTGCTCACGATCCAGTCCCCTGTACACGCTGCTCACGATCCAGTCCCCTGTACACGCTGCCCACGATCCAGTCCCCTGTACACACTGCTCACAATCCAGTCTCCAGTATACGCTGCCCACGATCCAGTCCCCTGTACACAATCCTCACGATCCAGTCCCCTGTACACAATCCTCACGATCCAGTCCCCTGTACACAATCCTCACGATCCAGTCCCCTGTACACACTGCTCACAATCCAGTCCCTGTACACGCTGCCCACGATCCAGTCTCCTGTACACACTGCCCACGATCCAGTCTCCTGTACACGCTGCTCACAATCCAGTCCCCTGTACACACTGCTCACAATCCAGTCCCCTGTACACATTGCTCACAATCCAGTCTCCTGTACACACTGCTCACGATCCAGAACCCTGTACACAATCCTCACGATCCAGTCCCCTGTACGCACTGCTCACAATCCAGTCCCCTGTACACACTGCTCACAATCCAGTCCCCTGTACACAATCCTCACAATCCAGTCCCCTGTACACGCTGCTCACAATCCAGTCCCCTGTACACATTGCTCACAATCCAGTCTCCTGTACACACTGCTCACGATCCAGTCCCCTGTACACACTGCCCACAATCCAGTCCCCTGTACACGCTGCTCACGATCCAGTCCCCTGTACACACTGCTCACGATCCAGTCCCCTGTACACACTGCTCACGATCCAGTCCCCTGTACACACTGCTCACGATCCAGTCCCCTGTACACAATCCTCACGATCCAGTCCCCTGTACACACTGCTCACAATCCAGTCTCCGGTACACGCAGCCCACGATCCAGTCTCCTGTACACACTGCACACGATCCAGTCTCCTGTACACGCTGCTCACAATCCAGTCCCCTGTACACACTGCTCACAATCCAGTCCCCTGTACACAATCCTCACAATCCAGTCCCCTGTACACGCTGCTCACAATCCAGTCCCCTGTACACACTGCTCACAATCCAGTCCCCTGTACACATTGCTCACAATCCAGTCTCCTGTACACACTGCTCACGATCCAGAACCCTGTACACAATCCTCACAATCCAGTCCCCTGTACGCACTGCTCACAATCCAGTCCCCTGTACACGCTGCTCACAATCCAGTCCCCTGTACACATTGCTCACAATCCAGTCTCCTGTACACACTGCTCACGATCCAGAACCCTGTACACACTGCCCACAATCCAGTCCCCTGTACACGCTGCTCACGATCCAGTCCCCTGTACACACTGCTCACAATCCAGTCCCCTGTACACAATCCTCACGATCCAGTCCCCTGAACACGCTGCTCACGATCCAGTCTCCTGTACACACTGCCCACGATCCAGTCCCCTGTACACACTGCTCACGATCCAGTCCCCTGTACACACTACTCACAATGCAGTCCCCTGTACACACTACTCACAATGCAGTCCCCTGTACACACTGCTCACGATCCAGTCCCCTGTACACACTGCTCACGATCCAGTCCCCTGTACACACTGCCCACAATCCAGTCCCCTGTACACACTGCTCACAATGCAGTCCCCTGTACACGCTGCCCACGATCCAGTCCCCTGTACACGCTGCCCACTATCCAGTCCCCTGTACACACTGCCCACGATCCAGTCCCCTGTACACACTGCCCACGATCCAGTCCCCTGTACACACTGCCCACGATCCAGTCCCCTGTACACACTGCTCACAATGCAGTCCCCTGTACACACTGCTCACGATCCAGTCCCCTGTACACGCTGCTCACGATCCGGTCCCCTGTACACGCTGCCCACGATCCAGTCCCCTGTACACGCTGCTCACGATCCAGTCCCCTGTACACACTACTCACAATGCTGTCCCCTGTACACACTACTCACAATGCAGTCCCCTGTACACACTGCTCACGATCCAGTCCCCTGTACACACTGCCCACAATCCAGTCCCCTGTACACACTGCCCACAATCCAGTCCCCTGTACACACTGCTCACAATGCAGTCCCCTGTACACGCTGCCCACGATCCAGTCCCCTGTACACACTGCTCACAATCCAGTCTCCGGTACACGCTGCCCACGATCCAGTCTCCTGTACACACTGCACACGATCCAGTCCCCTGTACACGCTGCTCACAATCCAGTCCCCTGTACACACTGCTCACAATCCAGTCCCCTGTACACACTGCTCACAATCCAGTCCCCTGTACACACTGCTCACAATCCAGTCCCCTGTACACATTGCTCACAATCCAGTCTCCTGTACACACTGCTCACGATCCAGAACCCTGTACACAATCCTCACGATCCAGTCCCCTGTACGCACTGCTCACAATCCAGTCCCCTGTACACACTGCTCACAATCCAGTCCCCTGTACACAATCCTCACAATCCAGTCCCCTGTACACGCTGCTCACAATCCAGTCCCCTGTACACATTGCTCACAATCCAGTCTCCTGTACACACTGCTCACGATCCAGAACCCTGTACACACTGCCCACAATCCAGTCCCCTGTACACGCTGCTCACGATCCAGTCCCCTGTACACACTGCTCACAATCCAGTCCCCTGTACACGCTGCTCACGATCCAGTCCCCTGTACACACTGCTCACGATCCAGTCCCCTGTACACACTGCTCAAGATCCAGTCCCCTGTACACACTGCTCACGATCCAGTCCCCTGTACACAATCCTCACGATCCAGTCCCCTGTACACACTGCTCACGATCCAGTCCCCTGTACACACTGCCCACGATCCAGTCCCCTGTACACGCTGCTCACAATCCAGTCCCCTGTACACAATCCTCACAATCCAGTCCCCTGTACACGCTGCTCACAATCCAGTCCCCTGTACACATTGCTCACAATCCAGTCTCCTGTACACACTGCTCACGATCCAGAACCCTGTACACACTGCCCACAATCCAGTCCCCTGTACACGCTGCTCACGATCCAGTCCCCTGTACACACTGCTCACAATCCAGTCCCCTGTACACGCTGCTCACGATCCAGTCCCCTGTACACACTGCTCACGATCCAGTCCCCTGTACACACTGCTCACGATCCAGTCCCCTGTACACACTGCTCACGATCCAGTCCCCTGTACACAATCCTCACGATCCAGTCCCCTGTACACACTGCTCACGATCCAGAACCCTGTACACACTGCCCACAATCCAGTCCCCTGTACACGCTGCTCACGATCCAGTCCCCTGTACACACTGCTCACAATCCAGTCCCCTGTACACGCTGCTCACGATCCAGTCCCCTGTACACACTGCTCACGATCCAGTCCCCTGTACACACTGCTCACGATCCAGTCCCCTGTACACACTGCTCACGATCCAGTCCCCTGTACACACTGCTCACGATCCAGTCCCCTGTACACAATCCTCACGATCCAGTCCCCTGTACACACTGCTCACAATCCAGTCTCCGGTACACGCAGCCCACGATCCAGTCTCCTGTACACACTGCACACGATCCAGTCTCCTGTACACGCTGCTCACAATCCAGTCCCCTGTACACACTGCTCACAATCCAGTCCCCTGTACACAATCCTCACAATCCAGTCCCCTGTACACGCTGCACACAATCCAGTCCCCTGTACACACTGCTCACAATCCAGTCCCCTGTACACATTGCTCACAATCCAGTCTCCTGTACACACTGCTCACGATCCAGAACCCTGTACACAATCCTCACAATCCAGTCCCCTGTACGCACTGCTCACAATCCAGTCCCCTGTACACGCTGCTCACAATCCAGTCCCCTGTACACATTGCTCACAATCCAGTCTCCTGTACACACTGCTCACGATCCAGAACCCTGTACACACTGCCCACAATCCAGTCCCCTGTACACGCTGCTCACGATCCAGTCCCCTGTACACACTGCTCACAATCCAGTCCCCTGTACACAATCCTCACGATCCAGTCCCCTGTACACACTGCTCACGATCCAGTCCCCTGTACACACTGCCCACAATCCAGTCCCCTGTACACACTGCTCACAATGCAGTCCCCTGTACACGCTGCCCACGATCCAGTCCCCTGTACACGCTGCCCACTATCCAGTCCCCTGTACACACTGCCCACGATCCAGTCCCCTGTACACACTGCCCACGATCCAGTCCCCTGTACACACTGCCCACGATCCAGTCCCCTGTACACACTGCTCACAATGCAGTCCCCTGTACACACTGCTCACGATCCAGTCCCCTGTACACGCTGCTCACGATCCAGTCCCCTGTACACGCTGCCCACGATCCAGTCCCCTGTACACGCTGCTCACAATCCAGTCCCCTATACACGCTGCTCACGATCCAGTCCCCTGTACACACTGCTCACGATCCAGTCCCCTGTACACGCTGCTCACGATCCAGTCCCCTGTACACACTGCTCACAATCCAGTCTCCAGTATACGCTGCCCACGATCCAGTCCCCTGTACACACTGCTCACAATCCAGTCTCCTGTACACGCTGCCCACGATCCAGTCCCCTGTACACACTGCTCACGATCCAGTCCCCTGTACACACTACTCACAATGCAGTCCCCTGTACACACTACTCACAATGCAGTCCCCTGTACACACTGCTCACGATCCAGTCCCCTGTACACACTGCCCACAATCCAGTCCCCTGTACACACTGCCCACAATCCGGTCCCCTGTACACACTGCTCACAATGCAGTCCCCTGTACACGCTGCCCACGATCCAGTCCCCTGTACACGCTGCCCACAATCCAGTCCCCTGTACACACTGCCCACAATCCAGTCCCCTGTACACACTGCCCACGATCCAGTCCCCTGTACACACTGCCCACGATCCAGTCCCCTGTACACGCTGCTCACAATCCAGTCCCCTGTACACGCTGCCCACGATCCAGTCCCCTGTACACGCTGCCCACGAACCAGTCCCCTGTACACACTGCTCACGATCCAGTCCCCTGTACACACTGCCCACGATCCAGTCCCCTGTACACACTGCTCACAATGCAGTCCCCTGTACACACTGCCCACGATCCAGTCCCCTGTACACACTGCTCACAATGCAGTCCCCTGTACACACTGCTCACGATCCAGTCCCCTGTTCACGCTGCTCACGATCCAGTCCCCTGTACACGCTGCCCACGATCCAGTCCCCTGTACACACTGCTCACAATCCAGTCTCCAGTATACGCTGCCCACGATCCAGTCCCCTGTACACACTGCTCACAATCCAGTCCCCTGTACACGCTGCCCACGATCCAGTCCCCTGTACACACTGCTCACGATCCAGTCCCCTGTACACAATCCTCACGATCCAGTCCCCTGTACACAATCCTCACGATCCAGTCCCCTGTACACAATCCTCACGATCCAGTCCCCTGTACACACTGCTCACAATCCAGTCTCCGGTACACGCTGCCCACGATCCAGTCTCCTGTACACACTGCCCACGATCCAGTCTCCTGTACACGCTGCTCACAATCCAGTCCCCTGTACACACTGCTCACAATCCAGTCCCCTGTACACATTGCTCACAATCCAGTCTCCTGTACACACTGCTCACGATCCAGAACCCTGTACACAATCCTCACGATCCAGTCCCCTGTACGCACTGCTCACAATCCAGTCCCCTGTACACACTGCTCACAATCCAGTCCCCTGTACACAATCCTCACAATCCAGTCCCCTGTACACGCTGCTCACAATCCAGTCCCCTGTACACATTGCTCACAATCCAGTCTCCTGTACACACTGCTCACGATCCAGAACCCTGTACACACTGCCCACAATCCAGTCCCCTGTACACGCTGCTCACGATCCAGTCCCCTGTACACACTGCTCACGATCCAGTCCCCTGTACACACTGCTCACGATCCAGTCCCCTGTACACACTGCTCACGATCCAGTCCCCTGTACACAATCCTCACGATCCAGTCCCCTGTACACACTGCTCACAATCCAGTCTCCGGTACACGCAGCCCACGATCCAGTCTCCTGTACACACTGCACACGATCCAGTCTCCTGTACACGCTGCTCACAATCCAGTCCCCTGTACACACTGCTCACAATCCAGTCCCCTGTACACAATCCTCACAATCCAGTCCCCTGTACACGCTGCTCACAATCCAGTCCCCTGTACACACTGCTCACAATCCAGTCCCCTGTACACATTGCTCACAATCCAGTCTCCTGTACACACTGCTCACGATCCAGAACCCTGTACACAATCCTCACAATCCAGTCCCCTGTACGCACTGCTCACAATCCAGTCCCCTGTACACGCTGCTCACAATCCAGTCCCCTGTACACATTGCTCACAATCCAGTCTCCTGTACACACTGCTCACGATCCAGAACCCTGTACACACTGCCCACAATCCAGTCCCCTGTACACGCTGCTCACGATCCAGTCCCCTGTACACACTGCTCACAATCCAGTCCCCTGTACACAATCCTCACGATCCAGTCCCCTGAACACGCTGCTCACGATCCAGTCTCCTGTACACACTGCCCACGATCCAGTCCCCTGTACACACTGCTCACGATCCAGTCCCCTGTACACACTACTCACAATGCAGTCCCCTGTACACACTACTCACAATGCAGTCCCCTGTACACACTGCTCACGATCCAGTCCCCTGTACACACTGCTCACGATCCAGTCCCCTGTACACACTGCCCACAATCCAGTCCCCTGTACACACTGCTCACAATGCAGTCCCCTGTACACGCTGCCCACGATCCAGTCCCCTGTACACGCTGCCCACTATCCAGTCCCCTGTACACACTGCCCACGATCCAGTCCCCTGTACACACTGCCCACGATCCAGTCCCCTGTACACACTGCCCACGATCCAGTCCCCTGTACACACTGCTCACAATGCAGTCCCCTGTACACACTGCTCACGATCCAGTCCCCTGTACACGCTGCTCACGATCCGGTCCCCTGTACACGCTGCCCACGATCCAGTCCCCTGCACACGCTGCTCACGATCCAGTCCCCTGTACACACTACTCACAATGCAGTCCCCTGTACACACTACTCACAATGCAGTCCCCTGTACACACTGCTCACGATCCAGTCCCCTGTACACACTGCCCACAATCCAGTCCCCTGTACACACTGCCCACAATCCAGTCCCCTGTACACACTGCTCACAATGCAGTCCCCTGTACACGCTGCCCACGATCCAGTCCCCTGTACACACTGCTCACAATCCAGTCTCCGGTACACGCTGCCCACGATCCAGTCTCCTGTACACACTGCACACGATCCAGTCTCCTGTACACGCTGCTCACAATCCAGTCCCCTGTACACACTGCTCACAATCCAGTCCCCTGTACACACTGCTCACAATCCAGTCCCCTGTACACACTGCTCACAATCCAGTCCCCTGTACACATTGCTCACAATCCAGTCTCCTGTACACACTGCTCACGATCCAGAACCCTGTACACAATCCTCACGATCCAGTCCCCTGTACGCACTGCTCACAATCCAGTCCCCTGTACACACTGCTCACAATCCAGTCCCCTGTACACAATCCTCACAATCCAGTCCCCTGTACACGCTGCTCACAATCCAGTCCCCTGTACACATTGCTCACAATCCAGTCTCCTGTACACACTGCTCACGATCCAGAACCCTGTACACACTGCCCACAATCCAGTCCCCTGTACACGCTGCTCACGATCCAGTCCCCTGTACACACTGCTCACAATCCAGTCCCCTGTACACGCAGCTCACGATCCAGTCCCCTGTACACACTGCTCACGATCCAGTCCCCTGTACACACTGCTCAAGATCCAGTCCCCTGTACACACTGCTCACGATCCAGTCCCCTGTACACAATCCTCACAATCCAGTCCCCTGTACACGCTGCTCACAATCCAGTCCCCTGTACACACTGCTCACAATCCAGTCCCCTGTACACAATCCTCACAATCCAGTCCCCTGTACACGCTGCTCACAATCCAGTCCCCTGTACACACTGCTCACAATCCAGTCCCCTGTACACATTGCTCACAATCCAGTCTCCTGTACACACTGCTCACGATCCAGAACCCTGTACACAATCCTCACGATCCAGTCCCCTGTACGCACTGCTCACAATCCAGTCCCCTGTACACAATGCTCACAATCCAGTCCCCTGTACACAATCCTCACAATCCAGTCCCCTGTACACGCTGCTCACAATCCAGTCCCCTGTACACACTGCTCACGATCCAGAACCCTGTACACACTGCCCACAATCCAGTCCCCTGTACACGCTGCTCACGATCCAGTCCCCTGTACACACTGCTCACAATCCAGTCCCCTGTACACGCTGCTCACGATCCAGTCCCCTGTACACACTGCTCACGATCCAGTCCCCTGTACACACTGCTCACAATCCAGTCCCCTGTACACACTGCTCACGATCCAGTCCCCTGTACACAATCCTCACGATCCAGTCCCCTGTACACACTGCTCACAATCCAGTCTCCGGTACACGCAGCCCACGATCCAGTCTCCTGTACACACTGCACACGATCCAGTCTCCTGTACACGCTGCTCACAATCCAGTCCCCTGTACACACTGCTCACAATCCAGTCCCCTGTACACAATCCTCACAATCCAGTCCCCTGTACACGCTGCTCACAATCCAGTCCCCTGTACACACTGCTCACAATCCAGTCCCCTGTACACATTGCTCACAATCCAGTCTCCTGTACACACTGCTCACGATCCAGAACCCTGTACACAATCCTCACAATCCAGTCCCCTGTACGCACTGCTCACAATCCAGTCCCCTGTACACGCTGCTCACAATCCAGTCCCCTGTACACATTGCTCACAATCCAGTCTCCTGTACACACTGCTCACGATCCAGAACCCTGTACACACTGCCCACAATCCAGTCCCCTGTACACGCTGCTCACGATCCAGTCCCCTGTACACACTGCTCACAATCCAGTCCCCTGTACACAATCCTCACGATCCAGTCCCCTGAACACGCTGCTCACGATCCAGTCTCCTGTACACACTGCCCACGATCCAGTCCCCTGTACACACTACTCACAATGCAGTCCCCTGTACACACTACTCACAATGCAGTCCCCTGTACACACTGCTCACGATCCAGTCCCCTGTACACACTGCCCACAATCCAGTCCCCTGTACACACTGCCCACAATCCAGTCCCCTGTACACACTGCTCACAATGCAGTCCCCTGTACACGCTGCCACGATCCAGTCCCCTGTACACGCTGCCCACTATCCAGTCCCCTGTACACACTGCCCACGATCCAGTCCCCTGTACACACTGCCCACGATCCAGTCCCCTGTACACACTGCTCACAATGCAGTCCCCTGTACACACTGCTCACGATCCAGTCCCCTGTACACGCTGCTCACGATCCGGTCCCCTGTACACGCTGCCCACGATCCAGTCCCCTGTACACGCCGCTCACGATCCAGTCCCCTGTACACACTACTCACAATGCAGTCCCCTGTACACACTACTCACAATGCAGTCCCCTGTACACACTGCTCACGATCCAGTCCCCTGTACACACTGCCCACAATCCAGTCCCCTGTACACACTGCCCACAATGAAGTCCCCTGTACACACTGCTCACAATGCAGTCCCCTGTACACGCTGCCCACGATCCAGTCCCCTGTACACGCTGCCCACAATCCAGTCCCCTGTACACACTGCCCACGGTCCAGTCCCCTGTACACACTGCCCACGATCCAGTCCCCTGTACACACTGCTCACAATGCAGTCCCCTGTACACACTGCCCACGATCCAGTCCCCTGTACACACTGCTCACAATGCAGTCCCCTGTACACACTGCTCACGATCCAGTCCCCTGTACACGCTGCTCACGATCCGGTCCCCTGTACACACTGCACACGATCCAGTCCCCTGTACACACTGCTCACGATCCGGTCCCCTGTACACGCTGCCCACGAACCAGTCCCCTGTACACGCTGCACACGAACCAGTCCCCTGTACACGCTGCTCACAATGCAGTCCCCTGTACACACTGCTCACGATCCAGTCTCCTGTACACGCTGCTCACAATCCAGTCCCCTGTACACGCTGCTCACGATCCAGTCCCCTGTACACACTGCTCACGATCCAGTCCCCTGTACACGCTGCTCACGATCCAGTCCCCTGTACACGCTGCCCACGATCCAGTCCCCTGTACACGCTGCTCACGATCCAGTCTCCTGTACACACTGCTCACGATCCAGAACCCTGTACACACTGCCCACAATCCAGTCCCCTGTACACGCTGCTCACGATCCAGTCCCCTGTACACACTGCTCACAATCCAGTCCCCTGTACACGCTGCTCACAATCCAGTCCCCTGTACACACTGCTCACAATCCAGTCCCCTGTACACAATCCTCACAATCCAGTCCCCTGTACACGCTGCTCACAATCCAGTCCCCTGTACACACTGCTCACAATCCAGTCCCCTGTACACATTGCTCACAATCCAGTCTCCTGTACACACTGCTCACGATCCAGAACCCTGTACACAATCCTCACAATCCAGTCCCCTGTACACACTGCTCACAATCCAGTCCCCTGTACACGCTGCTCACAATCCAGTCCCCTGTACACATTGCTCACAATCCAGTCTCCTGTACACACTGCTCACGATCCAGAACCCTGTACACACTGCCCACAATCCAGTCCCCTGTACACGCTGCTCACGATCCAGTCCCCTGTACACACTGCTCACAATCCAGTCCCCTGTACACAATCCTCACGATCCAGTCCCCTGAACACGCTGCTCACGATCCAGTCTCCTGTACACACTGCCCACGATCCAGTCCCCTGTACACACTGCTCACGATCCAGTCCCCTGTACACACTACTCACAATGCAGTCCCCTGTACACACTACTCACAATGCAGTCCCCTGTACACACTGCTCACGATCCAGTCCCCTGTACACACTGCTCACGATCCAGTCCCCTGTACACACTGCCCACAATCCAGTCCCCTGTACACACTGCTCACAATGCAGTCCCCTGTACACGCTGCCCACGATCCAGTCCCCTGTACACGCTGCCCACTATCCAGTCCCCTGTACACACTGCCCACGATCCAGTCCCCTGTACACACTGCCCACGATCCAGTCCCCTGTACACACTGCCCACGATCCAGTCCCCTGTACACACTGCTCACAATGCAGTCCCCTGTACACACTGCTCACGATCCAGTCCCCTGTACACGCTGCTCACGATCCGGTCCCCTGTACACGCTGCCCACGATCCAGTCCCCTGTACACGCTGCTCACGATCCAGTCCCCTGTACACACTACTCACAATGCAGTCCCCTGTACACACTACTCACAATGCAGTCCCCTGTACACACTGCTCACGATCCAGTCCCCTGTACACACTGCCCACAATCCAGTCCCCTGTACACACTGCCCACAATCCAGTCCCCTGTACACACTGCTCACAATGCAGTCCCCTGTACACGCTGCCCACGATCCAGTCCCCTGTACACACTGCTCACAATCCAGTCTCCGGTACACGCTGCCCACGATCCAGTCTCCTGTACACACTGCACACGATCCAGTCTCCTGTACACGCTGCTCACAATCCAGTCCCCTGTACACACTGCTCACAATCCAGTCCCCTGTACACACTGCTCACAATCCAGTCCCCTGTACACACTGCTCACAATCCAGTCCCCTGTACACATTGCTCACAATCCAGTCTCCTGTACACACTGCTCACGATCCAGAACCCTGTACACAATCCTCACGATCCAGTCCCCTGTACGCACTGCTCACAATCCAGTCCCCTGTATACACTGCTCACAATCCAGTCCCCTGTACACAATCCTCACAATCCAGTCCCCTGTACACGCTGCTCACAATCCAGTCCCCTGTACACATTGCTCACAATCCAGTCTCCTGTACACACTGCTCACGATCCAGAACCCTGTACACACTGCCCACAATCCAGTCCCCTGTACACAATCCTCACAATCCAGTCCCCTGTACACGCTGCTCACAATCCAGTCCCCTGTACACATTGCTCACAATCCAGTCTCCTGTACACACTACTCACAATGCAGTCCCCTGTACACACTACTCACAATGCAGTCCCCTGTACACACTGCTCACGATCCAGTCCCCTGTACACACTGCCCACAATCCAGTCCCCTGTACACACTGCCCACAATCCAGTCCCCTGTACACACTGCTCACAATGCAGTCCCCTGTACACGCTGCCCACGATCCAGTCCCCTGTACACACTGCTCACAATCCAGTCTCCGGTACACGCTGCCCACGATCCAGTCTCCTGTACACACTGCACACGATCCAGTCTCCTGTACACGCTGCTCACAATCCAGTCCCCTGTACACACTGCTCACAATCCAGTCCCCTGTACACACTGCTCACAATCCAGTCCCCTGTACACACTGCTCACAATCCAGTCCCCTGTACACATTGCTCACAATCCAGTCTCCTGTACACACTGCTCACGATCCAGAACCCTGTACACAATCCTCACGATCCAGTCCCCTGTACGCACTGCTCACAATCCAGTCCCCTGTATACACTGCTCACAATCCAGTCCCCTGTACACAATCCTCACAATCCAGTCCCCTGTACACGCTGCTCACAATCCAGTCCCCTGTACACATTGCTCACAATCCAGTCTCCTGTACACACTGCTCACGATCCAGAACCCTGTACACACTGCCCACAATCCAGTCCCCTGTACACGCTGCTCACGATCCAGTCCCCTGTACACACTGCTCACAATCCAGTCCCCTGTACACGCTGCTCACGATCCAGTCCCCTGTACACACTGCTCACGATCCAGTCCCCTGTACACACTGCTCAAGATCCAGTCCCCTGTACACACTGCTCACGATCCAGTCCCCTGTACACAATCCTCACAATCCAGTCCCCTGTACACGCTGCTCACAATCCAGTCCCCTGTACACACTGCTCACAATCCAGTCCCCTGTACACAATCCTCACAATCCAGTCCCCTGTACACGCTGCTCACAATCCAGTCCCCTGTACACACTGCTCACAATCCAGTCCCCTGTACACATTGCTCACAATCCAGTCTCCTGTACACACTGCTCACGATCCAGAACCCTGTACACAATCCTCACGATCCAGTCCCCTGTACGCACTGCTCACAATCCAGTCCCCTGTACACACTGCTCACAATCCAGTCCCCTGTACACAATCCTCACAATCCAGTCCCCTGTACACGCTGCTCACAATCCAGTCCCCTGTACACACTGCTCACGATCCAGAACCCTGTACACACTGCCCACAATCCAGTCCCCTGTACACGCTGCTCACGATCCAGTCCCCTGTACACACTGCTCACAATCCAGTCCCCTGTACACGCTGCTCACGATCCAGTCCCCTGTACACACTGCTCACGATCCAGTCCCCTGTACACACTGCTCACGATCCAGTCCCCTGTACACACTGCTCACGATCCAGTCCCCTGTACACAATCCTCACGATCCAGTCCCCTGTACACACTGCTCACAATCCAGTCTCCGGTACACGCAGCCCACGATCCAGTCTCCTGTACACACTGCACACGATCCAGTCTCCTGTACACGCTGCTCACAATCCAGTCCCCTGTACACACTGCTCACAATCCAGTCCCCTGTACACAATCCTCACAATCCAGTCCCCTGTACACGCTGCTCACAATCCAGTCCCCTGTACACACTGCTCACAATCCAGTCCCCTGTACACATTGCTCACAATCCAGTCTCCTGTACACACTGCTCACGATCCAGAACCCTGTACACAATCCTCACAATCCAGTCCCCTGTACGCACTGCTCACAATCCAGTCCCCTGTACACGCTGCTCACAATCCAGTCCCCTGTACACATTGCTCACAATCCAGTCTCCTGTACACACTGCTCACGATCCAGAACCCTGTACACACTGCCCACAATCCAGTCCCCTGTACACGCTGCTCACGATCCAGTCCCCTGTACACACTGCTCACAATCCAGTCCCCTGTACACAATCCTCACGATCCAGTCCCCTGAACACGCTGCTCACGATCCAGTCTCCTGTACACACTGCCCACGATCCAGTCCCCTGTACACACTACTCACAATGCAGTCCCCTGTACACACTACTCACAATGCAGTCCCCTGTACACACTGCTCACGATCCAGTCCCCTGTACACACTGCCCACAATCCAGTCCCCTGTACACACTGCCCACAATCCAGTCCCCTGTACACACTGCTCACAATGCAGTCCCCTGTACACGCTGCCCACGATCCAGTCCCCTGTACACGCTGCCCACTATCCAGTCCCCTGTACACACTGCCCACGATCCAGTCCCCTGTACACACTGCCCACGATCCAGTCCCCTGTACACACTGCTCACAATGCAGTCCCCTGTACACACTGCTCACGATCCAGTCCCCTGTACACGCTGCTCACGATCCGGTCCCCTGTACACGCTGCCCACGATCCAGTCCCCTGTACACGCCGCTCACGATCCAGTCCCCTGTACACACTACTCACAATGCAGTCCCCTGTACACACTACTCACAATGCAGTCCCCTGTACACACTGCTCACGATCCAGTCCCCTGTACACACTGCCCACAATCCAGTCCCCTGTACACACTGCCCACAATGAAGTCCCCTGTACACACTGCTCACAATGCAGTCCCCTGTACACGCTGCCCACGATCCAGTCCCCTGTACACCCTGCCCACAATCCAGTCCCCTGTACACACTGCCCACGGTCCAGTCCCCTGTACACACTGCCCACGATCCAGTCCCCTGTACACACTGCTCACAATGCAGTCCCCTGTACACACTGCCCACGATCCAGTCCCCTGTACACACTGCTCACAATGCAGTCCCCTGTACACACTGCTCACGATCCAGTCCCCTGTACACGCTGCTCACGATCCGGTCCCCTGTACACACTGCCCACGATCCAGTCCCCTGTACACACTGCTCACGATCCGGTCCCCTGTACACGCTGCCCACGAACCAGTCCCCTGTACACGCTGCCCACGAACCAGTCCCCTGTACACGCTGCTCACAATGCAGTCCCCTGTACACACTGCTCACGATCCAGTCTCCTGTACACGCTGCTCACAATCCAGTCCCCTGTACACGCTGCTCACGATCCAGTCCCCTGTACACACTGCTCACGATCCAGTCCCCTGTACACGCTGCTCACGATCCAGTCCCCTGTACACGCTGCCCACGATCCAGTCCCCTGTACACGCTGCTCACGATCCAGTCTCCTGTACACACTGCTCACGATCCAGTCCCCTGTACACAATCCTCACAATCCAGTCCCCTGTACACGCTGCTCACAATCCAGTCCCCTGTACACACTGCTCACAATCCAGTCCCCTGTACACAATCCTCACAATCCAGTCCCCTGTACACGCTGCTCACAATCCAGTCCCCTGTACACACTGCTCACAATCCAGTCCCCTGTACACATTGCTCACAATCCAGTCTCCTGTACACACTGCTCACGATCCAGAACCCTGTACACAATCCTCACGATCCAGTCCCCTGTACGCACTGCTCACAATCCAGTCCCCTGTACACACTGCTCACAATCCAGTCCCCTGTACACAATCCTCACAATCCAGTCCCCTGTACACGCTGCTCACAATCCAGTCCCCTGTACACACTGCTCACGATCCAGAACCCTGTACACACTGCTCACAATCCAGTCCCCTGTACACGCTGCTCACGATCCAGTCCCCTGTACACACTGCTCACAATCCAGTCCCCTGTACACGCTGCTCACGATCCAGTCCCCTGTACACACTGCTCACGATCCAGTCCCCTGTACACACTGCTCACGATCCAGTCCCCTGTACACACTGCTCACGATCCAGTCCCCTGTACACAATCCTCACGATCCAGTCCCCTGTACACACTGCTCACAATCCAGTCTCCGGTACACGCAGCCCACGATCCAGTCTCCTGTACACACTGCACACGATCCAGTCTCCTGTACACGCTGCTCACAATCCAGTCCCCTGTACACACTGCTCACAATCCAGTCCCCTGTACACAATCCTCACAATCCAGTCCCCTGTACACGCTGCTCACAATCCAGTCCCCTGTACACACTGCTCACAATCCAGTCCCCTGTACACATTGCTCACAATCCAGTCTCCTGTACACACTGCTCACGATCCAGAACCCTGTACACAATCCTCACAATCCAGTCCCCTGTACGCACTGCTCACAATCCAGTCCCCTGTACACGCTGCTCACAATCCAGTCCCCTGTACACATTGCTCACAATCCAGTCTCCTGTACACACTGCTCACGATCCAGAACCCTGTACACACTGCCCACAATCCAGTCCCCTGTACACGCTGCTCACGATCCAGTCCCCTGTACACACTGCTCACAATCCAGTCCCCTGTACACAATCCTCACGATCCAGTCCCCTGAACACGCTGCTCACGATCCAGTCTCCTGTACACACTGCCCACGATCCAGTCCCCTGTACACACTACTCACAATGCAGTCCCCTGTACACACTACTCACAATGCAGTCCCCTGTACACACTGCTCACGATCCAGTCCCCTGTACACACTGCCCACAATCCAGTCCCCTGTACACACTGCCCACAATCCAGTCCCCTGTACACACTGCTCACAATGCAGTCCCCTGTACACGCTGCCCACGATCCAGTCCCCTGTACACGCTGCCCACTATCCAGTCCCCTGTACACACTGCCCACGATCCAGTCCCCTGTACACACTGCCCACGATCCAGTCCCCTGTACACACTGCTCACAATGCAGTCCCCTGTACACACTGCTCACGATCCAGTCCCCTGTACACGCTGCTCACGATCCGGTCCCCTGTACACGCTGCCCACGATCCAGTCCCCTGTACACGCCGCTCACGATCCAGTCCCCTGTACACACTACTCACAATGCAGTCCCCTGTACACACTACTCACAATGCAGTCCCCTGTACACACTGCTCACGATCCAGTCCCCTGTACACACTGCCCACAATCCAGTCCCCTGTACACACTGCCCACAATGAAGTCCCCTGTACACACTGCTCACAATGCAGTCCCCTGTACACGCTGCCCACGATCCAGTCCCCTGTACACGCTGCCCACAATCCAGTCCCCTGTACACACTGCCCACGGTCCAGTCCCCTGTACACACTGCCCACGATCCAGTCCCCTGTACACACTGCTCACAATGCAGTCCCCTGTACACACTGCCCACGATCCAGTCCCCTGTACACACTGCTCACAATGCAGTCCCCTGTACACACTGCTCACGATCCAGTCCCCTGTACACGCTGCTCACGATCCGGTCCCCTGTACACACTGCCCACTATCCAGTCCCCTGTACACACTGCTCACGATCCGGTCCCCTGTACACGCTGCCCACGAACCAGTCCCCTGTACACTCTGCCCACGAACCAGTCCCCTGTACACGCTGCTCACAATGCAGTCCCCTGTACACACTGCTCACGATCCAGTCTCCTGTACACGCTGCTCACAATCCAGTCCCCTGTACACGCTGCTCACGATCCAGTCCCCTGTACACACTGCTCACGATCCAGTCCCCTGTACACGCTGCTCACGATCCAGTCCCCTGTACACGCTGCCCACGATCCAGTCCCCTGTACACGCTGCTCACGATCCAGTCTCCTGTACACACTGCTCACGATCCAGAACCCTGTACACACTGCCCACAATCCAGTCCCCTGTACACGCTGCTCACGATCCAGTCCCCTGTACACACTGCTCACAATCCAGTCCCCTGTACACAATCCTCACGATCCAGTCCCCTGAACACGCTGCTCACGATCCAGTCCCCTGTACACACTGCTCACGATCCAGTCCCCTGTACACACTGCTCACGATCCAGTCCCCTGTACACAATCCTCACGATCCAGTCCCCTGTACACAATCCTCACGATCCAGTCCCCTGTACACACTGCTCACAATCCATCTCCGGTACACGCTGCCCACGATCCAGTCTCCTGTACACACTGCACACGATCCAGTCTCCTGTACACGCTGCTCACAATCCAGTCCCCTGTACACACTGCTCACAATCCAGTCCCCTGTACACAATCCTCACAATCCAGTCCCCTGTACACGCTGCTCACAATCCAGTCCCCTGTACACACTGCTCACGATCCAGTCCCCTGTACACGCTGCTCACGATCCGGTCCCCTGTACACACTGCCCACGATCCAGTCCCCTGTACACACTGCTCACGATCCGGTCCCCTGTACACGCTGCCCACGAACCAGTCCCCTGTACACGCTGCCCACGAACCAGTCCCCTGTACACGCTGCTCACAATGCAGTCCCCTGTACACACTGCTCACGATCCAGTCTCCTGTACACGCTGCTCACAATCCAGTCCCCTGTACACGCTGCTCACGATCCAGTTCCCTGTACACACTGCTCACGATCCAGTCCCCTGTACACGCTGCTCACGATCCAGTCCCCTGTACACGCTGCCCACGATCCAGTCCCCTGTACACGCTGCTCACGATCCAGTCTCCTGTACACACTGCTCACGATCCAGAACCCTGTACACACTGCCCACAATCCAGTCCCCTGTACACGCTGCTCACGATCCAGTCCCCTGTACACACTGCTCACAATCCAATCCCCTGAACACGCTGCTCACGATCCAGTCCCCTGAACACGCTGCTCACGATCCAGTCCCCTGTACACACTGCTCACGATCCAGTCCCCTGTACACACTGCTCACGATCCAGTCCCCTGTACACACTGCTCACGATCCAGTCCCCTGTATACAATCCTCACGATCCAGTCCCCTGTACACAATCCTCACGATCCAGTCCCCTGTACACACTGCTCACAATCCATCTCCGGTACACGCTGCCCACGATCCAGTCTCCTGTACACACTGCACACGATCCAGTCCCCTGTACACACTGCTCACAATCCAGTCCCCTGTACACAATCCTCACAATCCAGTCCCCTGTACACGCTGCTCACAATCCAGTCCCCTGTACACACTGCTCACAATCCAGTCCCCTGTACACATTGCTCACAATCCAGTCTCCTGTACACACTGCTCACGATCCAGAACCCTGTACACAATCCTCACAATCCAGTCCCCTGTACGCACTGCTCACAATCCAGTCCCCTGTACACGCTGCTCACAATCCAGTCCCCTGTACACATTGCTCACAATCCAGAACCCTGTACACACTGCCCACAATCCAGTCCCCTGTACACGCTGCTCACGATCCAGTCCCCTGTACACACTGCTCACAATCCAGTCCCCTGTACACAATCCTCACGATCCAGTCCCCTGAACACGCTGCTCACGATCCAGTCCCCTGTACACACTGCTCACGATCCGGTCCCCTGTACACACTGCCCACAATCCGGTCCCCTGTACACGCTGCTCACAATCCAGTCTCCTGTACACGCTGCTCACGATCCGGTCTCCTGTACACGCTGCTCACGATCCGGTCTCCTGTACACGCTGCTCACGATCTGGTCTCCTGTACACGCTGCTCACGATCCGGTCCCCTGTACACGCTGCTCACGATCCGGTCCCCTGTACACGCTGCTCACGATCCGGTCCCCTGTACACGCTGCTCACGATCCGGTCCCCTGCACACGCTGCTCACGATCCGGTCCCCTGTACACGCTGCTCACGATCCGGTCCCCTGTACACGCTGCTCACGATCCGGTCCCCTGTACACGCTGCTCACGATCCGGTCCCCTGTACACGCTGCTCACGATCCGGTCCCCTGTACACAATCCTCACGATCCGGTTCCCTGTACACACTGCTCACGATCCAGTCCCCTGTACACACTGCTCACGATCCAGTCCCCTGTACACAATCCTCACAATCCAGTCCCCTGTACACGCTGCTCACGATCCAGTCCCCTGTACACACTGCTCACAATCCAGTCCTCTGTACACGCTGCTCACGATCCAGTCTCCTGTACACGCTGCTCACGATCCAGTCTCCTGTTCACACTGCACACGATCCAGTCCCCTGTACACAATCCTCACGATCCAGTCCCCTGTATACAATCCTCACGATCCAGTCCTCTGTACACGCCGCTCACAATCCAGTCTCCTGTACACACTGCTCACGATCCAGTCCCCTGTACACGCTGCTCACGATCCAGTCTCCTGTACACACTGCTCACGATCCGGTCCCCTGTACACAATCCTCACGATCCAGTCCCCTGTACACAATCCTCACGATCCAGTCCCCTGTACACACTGCTCACAATACAGTCCCCTGTACACACTGCTCACGATCCAGTCCCCTGTACACACTGCTCACAATCCAGTCTCCTGTACACACTGCTCACGATCCAGTCCCCTGTACAAGCTGCTCACGATCCGGTCCCCTGTACACAATCCTCACGATCCGGTCCCCTGTACACACTGCTCACAATCCAGTCCCCTGTACACACTGCTCACGATCCAGTCCCCTGTACACACTGCTCACGATCCAGTCTCCTGTACACACTGCTCACGATCCAGTCCCCTGTACAAGCTGCTCACGATCCGGTCCCCTGTACACAATCCTCACGATCCGGTCCCCTGTACACACTGCTCACGATCCAGTCTCCTGTACACACTGCTCACGATCCAGTCCCCTGTACACGCTGCTCACGATCCGGTCCCCTGTACACAATCCTCCCGATCCGGTCCCCTGTACACAATCCTCACGATCCAGTCCCCTGTATACAATCCTCACGATCCAGTCCTCTGTACACGCTGCTCACAATCCAGTCTCCTGTACACACTGCTCACGATCCAGTCCCCTGTACACGCTGCTCACGATCCAGTCTCCTGTACACACTGCTCACGATCCGGTCCCCTGTACACAATCCTCACGATCCAGTCCCCTGTATACAATCCTCACGATCCAGTCCTCTGTACACGCCGCTCACAATCCAGTCTCCTGTACACGCTGCTCACGATCCGGTCCCCTGTACACGCTGCCCACGATCCAGTCCCCTGTACACGCTGCTCACGATCCAGTCCCCTGTACACACTACTCACAATGCAGTCCCCTGTACACACTACTCACAATGCAGTCCCCTGTACACACTGCTCACGATCCAGTCCCCTGTACACACTGCCCACAATCCAGTCCCCTGTACACACTGCCCACAATCCAGTCCCCTGTACACACTGCTCACAATGCAGTCCCCTGTACACGCTGCCCACGATCCAGTCCCCTGTACACGCTGCCCACAATCCAGTCCCCTGTACACACTGCCCACGGTCCAGTCCCCTGTACACACTGCCCACGATCCAGTCCCCTGTACACACTGCTCACAATGCAGTCCCCTGTACACACTGCCCACGATCCAGTCCCCTGTACACACTGCTCACAATGCAGTCCCCTGTACACACTGCTCACGATCCAGTCCCCTGTACACGCTGCTCACGATCCGGTCCCCTGTACACACTGCCCACGATCCGGTCCCCTGTACACACTGCTCACGATCCGGTCCCCTGTACACGCTGCCCACGAACCAGTCCCCTGTACACGCTGCCCACGAACCAGTCCCCTGTACACGCTGCTCACAATGCAGTCCCCTGTACACACTGCTCACGATCCAGTCTCCTGTACACGCTGCTCACAATCCAGTCCCCTGTACACGCTGCTCACGATCCAGTCCCCTGTACACACTGCTCACGATCCAGTCCCCTGTACACGCTGCTCACGATCCAGTCCCCTGTACACGCTGCCCACGATCCAGTCCCCTGTACACGCTGCTCACGATCCAGTCTCCTGTACACACTGCTCACGATCCAGAACCCTGTACACACTGCCCACAATCCAGTCCCCTGTACACGCTGCTCACGATCCAGTCCCCTGTACACGCTGCTCACGATCCAGTCCCCTGTACACAATCCTCACGATCCAGTCCCCTGAACACGCTGCTCATGGTCCAGTCCCCTGTACACACTGCTCACGATCCAGTCCCCTGTACACACTGCTCACGATCCAGTCCCCTGTACACAATCCTCACGATCCAGTCCCCTGTACACAATCCTCACGATCCAGTCCCCTGTACACACTGCTCACGATCCAGTCCCCTGTACACACTGCTCACGATCCAGTCCCCTGTACACACTGCCCACGATCCAGTCCCCTGTACACACTGCTCACAATGCAGTCCCTTGTACACACTGCCCACGATCCAGTCCCCTGTACACACTGCTCACAATGCAGTCCCCTGTACACACTGCTCACGATCCAGTCCCCTGTACACGCTGCTCACGATCCGGTCCCCTGTACACACTGCCCACGATCCAGTCCCCTGTACACACTGCTCACGATCCGGTCCCCTGTACACGCTGCCCACGAACCAGTCCCCTGTACACGCTGCCCACGAACCAGTCCCCTGTACACGCTGCTCACAATGCAGTCCCCTGTACACACTGCTCACGATCCAGTCTCCTGTACACGCTGCTCACAATCCAGTCCCCTGTACACGCTGCTCACGATCCAGTCCCCTGTACACACTGCTCACGATCCAGTCCCCTGTACACGCTGCTCACGATCCAGTCCCCTGTACACGCTGCCCACGATCCAGTCCCCTGTACACGCTGCTCACGATCCAGTCTCCTGTACACGCTGCTCACGATCCAGTCCCCTGTACACGCTGCTCACGATCCAGTCCCCTGTACACAATCCTCACGATCCAGTCCCCTGAACACGCTGCTCACGATCCAGTCCCCTGTACACACTGCTCACGATCCAGTCCCCTGTACACACTGCTCACGATCCAGTCCCCTGTACACAATCCTCACGATCCAGTCCCCTGTACACAATCCTCACGATCCAGTCCCCTGTACACAATCCTCACGATCCAGTCCCCTGTACACACTGCTCACAATCCAGTCCCCTGTACACAATCCTCACAATCCAGTCCCCTGTACACGCTGCTCACAATCCAGTCCCCTGTACACACTGCTCACAATCCAGTCCCCTGTACACATTGCTCACAATCCAGTCTCCTGTACACACTGCTCACGATCCAGAACCCTGTACACAATCCTCACGATCCAGTCCCCTGTACGCACTGCTCACAATCCAGTCCCCTGTACACGCTGCTCACAATCCAGTCCCCTGTACACATTGCTCACAATCCAGAACCCTGTACACACTGCCCACAATCCAGTCCCCTGTACACGCTGCTCACGATCCAGTCCCCTGTACACACTGCTCACAATCCAGTCCCCTGTACACAATCCTCACGATCCAGTCCCCTGAACACGCTGCTCACGATCCAGTCCCCTGTACACACTGCTCACGATCCAGTCCCCTGTACACACTGCTCACGATCCGGTCCCCTGTACACACTGCCCACAATCCAGTCCCCTGTACACGCTGCTCACAATCCAGTCTCCTGTACACGCTGCTCACGATCCGGTCTCCTGTACACGCTGCTCACGATCCGGTCTCCTGTACACGCTGCTCACGATCCGGTCTCCTGTACACGCTGCTCACGATCCGGTCCCCTGTACACGCTGCTCACGATCCGGTCCCCTGCACACGCTGCTCACGATCCGGTCCCCTGCACACGCTGCTCACGATCCGGTCCCCTGCACACGCTGCTCACGATCCGGTCCCCTGCACACGCTGCTCACGATCCGGTCCCCTGTACACGCTGCTCACGATCCGGTCCCCTGTACACGCTGCTCACGATCCGGTCCCCTGTACACAATCCTCACGATCCGGTCCCCTGTACACAATCCTCACGATCCAGTCCCCTGTACACACTGCTCACAATACAGTCCCCTGTACACACTGCTCACGATCCAGTCCCCTGTACACACTGCTCACAATCCAGTCTCCTGTACACACTGCTCACGATCCAGTCCCCTGTACAAGCTGCTCACGATCCGGTCCCCTGTACACAATCCTCACGATCCGGTCCCCTGTACACACTGCTCACTATCCAGTCCCCTGTACACACTGCTCACGATCCAGTCCCCTGTACACACTGCTCACAATCCAGTCTCCTGTACACACTGCTCACGATCCAGTCCCCTGTACAAGCTGCTCACGATCCGGTCCCCTGTACACAATCCTCACGATCCGGTCCCCTGTACACACTGCTCACGATCCAGTCTCCTGTACACACTGCTCACGATCCAGTCCCCTGTACACGCTGCTCACGATCCGGTCCCCTGTACACAATCCTCACGATCCGGTCCCCTGTACACAATCCTCACGATCCAGTCCCCTGTATACAATCCTCACGATCCAGTCCTCTGTACACGCTGCTCACAATCCAGTCTCCTGTACACACTGCTCACGATCCAGTCCCCTGTACACGCTGCTCACGATCCAGTCTCCTGTACACACTGCTCACGATCCGGTCCCCTGTACACAATCCTCACGATCCAGTCCCCTGTATACAATCCTCACGATCCAGTCCTCTGTACACGCCGCTCACAATCCAGTCTCCTGTACACACTGCTCACGATCCAGTCCCCTGTACACGCTGCTCACGATCCAGTCTCCTGTACACACTGCTCACGATCCGGTCCCCTGTACACAATCCTCACGATCCAGTCCCCTGTACACAATCCTCACGATCCAGTCCCCTGTACACACTGCTCACAATACAGTCCCCTGTACACACTGCTCACGATCCGGTCCCCTGTACACGCTGCTCACGATCCGGTCCCCTGTACACGCTGCTCACGATCCGGTCCCCTGTACACGCTGCTCACGATCCGGTCCCCTGTACACAATCCTCACGATCCGGTCCCCTGTACACAATCCTCACGATCCGGTCCCCTGTACACACTGCTCACGATCCAGTCCCCTGTACACAATCCTCACAATCCAGTCCCCTGTACACGCTGCTCACGATCCAGTCCCCTGTACACACTGCTCACAATCCAGTCCTCTGTACACGCTGCTCACGATCCAGTCTCCTGTACACGCTGCTCACAATCCAGTCCTCTGTACACGCTGCTCACGATCCAGTCTCCTGTACACAATCCTCACGATCCAGTCTCCTGTACACACTGCACACGATCCAGTCCCCTGTACACAATCCTCACGATCCAGTCCCCTGTATACAATCCTCACGATCCAGTCCTCTGTACACGCCGCTCACAATCCAGTCTCCTGTACACACTGCTCACGATCCAGTCCCCTGTACACGCTGCTCACGATCCAGTCTCCTGTACACACTGCTCACGATCCGGTCCCCTGTACACAATCCTCACGATCCAGTCCCCTGTACACAATCCTCACGATCCAGTCCCCTGTACACACTGCTCACAATACAGTCCCCTGTACACACTGCTCACGATCCAGTCCCCTGTACACACTGCTCACGATCCAGTCTCCTGTACACACTGCTCACGATCCAGTCCCCTGTACAAGCTGCTCACGATCCGGTCCCCTGTACACAATCCTCACGATCCGGTCCCCTGTACACACTGCTCACAATCCAGTCCCCTGTACACACTGCTCACGATCCAGTCCCCTGTACACACTGCTCACAATCCAGTCTCCTGTACACACTGCTCACGATCCAGTCCCCTGTACAAGCTGCTCACGATCCGTTCCCCTGTACACAATCCTCACGATCCGGTCCCCTGTACACACTGCTCACGATCCAGTCTCCTGTACACACTGCTCACGATCCAGTCCCCTGTACACGCTGCTCACGATCCAGTCTCCTGTACACACTGCTCACGATCCGGTCCCCTGTACACAATCCTCACGATCCAGTCCCCTGTATACAATCCTCACGATCCAGTCCTCTGTACACGCCGCTCACAATCCAGTCTCCTGTACACACTGCTCACGATCCAGTCCCCTGTACACGCTGCTCACGATCCAGTCTCCTGTACACACTGCTCACGATCCGGTCCCCTGTACACAATCCTCACGATCCAGTCCCCTGTACACAATCCTCACGATCCAGTCCCCTGTACACACTGCTCACAATACAGTCCCCTGTACACACTGCTCACGATCCAGTCCCCTGTACACGCTGCTCACGATCCGGTCCCCTGTACACACTGCCCACGATCCAGTCCCCTGTACACACTGCTCACGATCCGGTCCCCTGTACACGCTGCCCACGAACCAGTCCCCTGTACACGCTGCCCACGAACCAGTCCCCTGTACACGCTGCTCACAATGCAGTCCCCTGTACACACTGCTCACGATCCAGTCTCCTGTACACGCTGCTCACAATCCAGTCCCCTGTACACGCTGCTCACGATCCAGTCCCCTGTACACACTGCTCACGATCCAGAACCCTGTACACACTGCCCACAATCCAGTCCCCTGTACACGCTGCTCACGATCCAGTCCCCTGTACACGCTGCTCACGATCCAGTCCCCTGTACACAATCCTCACGATCCAGTCCCCTGAACACGCTGCTCACGATCCAGTCCCCTGTACACACTGCTCACGATCCAGTCCCCTGTACACACTGCTCACGATCCAGTCCCCTGTACACAATCCTCACGATCCAGTCCCCTGTACACAATCCTCACGATCCAGTCCCCTGTACACACTGCTCACAATCCATCTCCGGTACACGCTGCCCACGATCCAGTCTCCTGTACACACTGCACACGATCCAGTCTCCTGTACACGCTGCTCACAATCCAGTCCCCTGTACACGCTGCTCACAATCCAGTCCCCTGTACACACTGCTCACAATCCAGTCCCCTGTACACAATCCTCACAATCCAGTCCCCTGTACACGCTGCTCACAATCCAGTCCCCTGTACACACTGCTCACAATCCAGTCCCCTGTACACATTGCTCACAATCCAGTCTCCTGTACACACTGCTCACGATCCAGAACCCTGTACACAATCCTCACAATCCAGTCCCCTGTACGCACTGCTCACAATCCAGTCCCCTGTACACGCTGCTCACAATCCAGTCCCCTGTACACATTGCTCACAATCCAGAACCCTGTACACACTGCCCACAATCCAGTCCCCTGTACACGCTGCTCACGATCCAGTCCCCTGTACACACTGCTCACAATCCAGTCCCCTGTACACAATCCTCACGATCCAGTCCCCTGAACACGCTGCTCACGATCCAGTCCCCTGTACACACTGCTCACGATCCAGTCCCCTGTACACACTGCTCACGATCCGGTCCCCTGTACACACTGCCCACAATCCAGTCCCCTGTACACGCTGCTCACAATCCAGTCTCCTGTACACGCTGCTCACGATCCGGTCTCCTGTACACGCTGCTCACGATCCGGTCACCTGTACACGCTGCTCACGATCCCGTCTCCTGTACACGCTGCTCACGATCCGGTCCCCTGTACACGCTGCTCACGATCCGGTCCCCTGTACACGCTGCTCACGATCCGGTCCCCTGCACACGCTGCTCACGATCCGGTCCCCTGCACACGCTGCTCACGATCCGGTCCCCTGTACACGCTGCTCACGATCCGGTCCCCTGTACACGCTGCTCACGATCCGGTCCCCTGTACACGCTGCTCACGATCCGGTCCCCTGTACACGCTGCTCACGATCCGGTCCCCTGTACACAATCCTCACGATCCGGTCCCCTGTACACAATCCTCACGATCCGGTCCCCTGTACACACTGCTCACGATCCAGTCCCCTGTACACAATCCTCACAATCCAGTCCCCTGTACACGCTGCTCACGATCCAGTCCCCTGTACACACTGCTCACAATCCAGTCTCCTGTACACGCTCACGATCCAGTCTCCTGTACACGCTGCCCACGATCCAGTCCCCTGTACACGCTGCTCACGATCCAGTCTCCTGTACACACTGCTCACGATCCAGAACCCTGTACACACTGCCCACAATCCAGTCCCCTGTACACGCTGCTCACGATCCAGTCCCCTGTACACGCTGCTCACGATCCAGTCCCCTGTACACAATCCTCACGATCCAGTCCCCTGAACACGCTGCTCACGATCCAGTCCCCTGTACACACTGCTCACGATCCAGTCCCCTGTACACACTGCTCACGATCCAGTCCCCTGTACACAATCCTCACGATCCAGTCCCCTGTACACAATCCTCACGATCCAGTCCCCTGTACACACTGCTCACAATCCATCTCCGGTACACGCTGCCCACGATCCAGTCTCCTGTACACACTGCACACGATCCAGTCTCCTGTACACGCTGCTCACAATCCAGTCCCCTGTACACGCTGCTCACAATCCAGTCCCCTGTACACACTGCTCACAATCCAGTCCCCTGTACACAATCCTCACAATCCAGTCCCCTGTACACGCTGCTCACAATCCAGTCCCCTGTACACACTGCTCACAATCCAGTCCCCTGTACACATTGCTCACAATCCAGTCTCCTGTACACACTGCTCACGATCCAGAACCCTGTACACAATCCTCACAATCCAGTCCCCTGTACGCACTGCTCACAATCCAGTCCCCTGTACACGCTGCTCACAATCCAGTCCCCTGTACACACTGCTCACAATCCAGACCCCTGTACACACTGCCCACAATCCAGTCCCCTGTACACGCTGCTCACGATCCAGTCCCCTGTACACACTGCTCACAATCCAGTCCCCTGTACACAATCCTCACGATCCAGTCCCCTGAACACGCTGCTCACGATCCAGTCCCCTGTACACACTGCTCACGATCCAGTCCCCTGTACACACTGCTCACGATCCGGTCCCCTGTACACACTGCCCACAATCCAGTCCCCTGTACACGCTGCTCACAATCCAGTCTCCTGTACACAATCCTCACGATCCGGTCCCCTGTACACAATCCTCACGATCCGGTCCCCTGTACACACTGCTCACGATCCAGTCCCCTGTACACAATCCTCACAATCCAGTCCCCTGTACACGCTGCTCACGATCCAGTCCCCTGTACACACTGCTCACAATCCAGTCTCCTGTACACGCTGCTCACGATCCAGTCTCCTGTACACGCTGCTCACGATCCAGTCTCCTGTACACACTGCACACGATCCAGTCCCCTGTACACAATCCTCACGATCCAGTCCCCTGTATACAATCCTCACGATCCAGTCCTCTGTACACGCCGCTCACAATCCAGTCTCCTGTACACACTGCTCACGATCCAGTCCCCTGTACACGCTGCTCACGATCCAGTCTCCTGTACACACTGCTCACGATCCGGTCCCCTGTACACAATCCTCACGATCCAGTCCCCTGTACACAATCCTCACGATCCAGTCCCCTGTACACACTGCTCACAATACAGTCCCCTGTACACACTGCTCACGATCCAGTCCCCTGTACACACTGCTCACAATCCAGTCTCCTGTACACACTGCTCACGATCCAGTCCCCTGTACAAGCTGCTCACGATCCGGTCCCCTGTACACAATCCTCACGATCCGGTCCCCTGTACACACTGCTCACAATCCAGTCCCCTGTACACACTGCTCACGATCCAGTCCCCTGTACACACTGCTCACAATCCAGTCTCCTGTACACACTGCTCACGATCCAGTCCCCTGTACAAGCTGCTCACGATCCGGTCCCCTGTACACAATCCTCACGATCCGGTCCCCTGTACACACTGCTCACGATCCAGTCTCCTGTACACACTGCTCACGATCCAGTCCCCTGTACACGCTGCTCACGATCCTGTCCCCTGTACACAATCCTCACGATCCGGTCCCCTGTACACAATCCTCACGATCCAGTCCCCTGTATACAATCCTCACGATCCAGTCCTCTGTACACGCTGCTCACAATCCAGTCTCCTGTACACACTGCTCACGATCCAGTCCCCTGTACACGCTGCTCACGATCCAGTCTCCTGTACACACTGCTCACGATCCGGTCCCCTGTACACAATCCTCACGATCCAGTCCCCTGTATACAATCCTCACGATCCAGTCCTCTGTACACGCCGCTCACAATCCAGTCTCCTGTACACACTGCTCATGATCCAGTCCCCTGTACACGCTGCTCACGATCCAGTCTCCTGTACACACTGCTCACGATCCGGTCCCCTGTACACAATCCTCACGATCCAGTCCCCTGTACACAATCCTCACGATCCAGTCCCCTGTACACACTGCTCACAATACAGTCCCCTGTACACACTGCTCACGATCCGGTCCCCTGTACACGCTGCTCACGATCCGGTCCCCTGTACACGCTGCTCACGATCCGGTCCCCTGTACACGCTGCTCACGATCCGGTCCCCTGTACACAATCCTCACGATCCGGTCCCCTGTACACAATCCTCACGATCCGGTCCCCTGTACACACTGCTCACGATCCAGTCCCCTGTACACACTGCTCACGATCCAGTCCCCTGTACACAATCCTCACAATCCAGTCTCCTGTACACACTGCTCACGATCCAGAACCCTGTACACAATCCTCACAATCCAGTCCCCTGTACGCACTGCTCACAATCCAGTCCCCTGTACACGCTGCTCACAATCCAGTCCCCTGTACACATTGCTCACAATCCAGAACCCTGTACACACTGCCCACAATCCAGTCCCCTGTACACGCTGCTCACGATCCAGTCCCCTGTACACACTGCTCACAATCCAGTCCCCTGTACACAATCCTCACGATCCAGTCCCCTGAACACGCTGCTCACGATCCAGTCCCCTGTACACACTGCTCACGATCCAGTCCCCTGTACACACTGCTCACGATCCGGTCCCCTGTACACACTGCCCACAATCCAGTCCCCTGTACACGCTGCTCACAATCCAGTCTCCTGTACACGCTGCTCACGATCCGGTCTCCTGTACACGCTGCTCACGATCCGGTCTCCTGTACACGCTGCTCACGATCCGGTCTCCTGTACACGCTGCTCACGATCCGGTCCCCTGTACACGCTGCTCACGATCCGGTCCCCTGTACACGCTGCTCACGATCCGGTCCCCTGCACACGCTGCTCACGATCCGGTCCCCTGCACACGCTGCTCACGATCCGGTCCCCTGTACACGCTGCTCACGATCCGGTCCCCTGTACACGCTGCTCACGATCCGGTCCCCTGTACACGCTGCTCACGATCCGGTCCCCTGTACACGCTGCTCACGATCCGGTCCCCTGTACACAATCCTCACGATCCGGTCCCCTGTACACAATCCTCACGATCCGGTCCCCTGTACACACTGCTCACGATCCAGTCCCCTGTACACAATCCTCACAATCCAGTCCCCTGTACACGCTGCTCACGATCCAGTCCCCTGTACACACTGCTCACAATCCAGTCTCCTGTACACGCTGCTCACGATCCAGTCTCCTGTACACGCTGCTCACGATCCAGTCTCCTGTACACACTGCACACGATCCAGTCCCCTGTACACAATCCTCACGATCCAGTCCCCTGTATACAATCCTCACGATCCAGTCCTCTGTACACGCCGCTCACAATCCAGTCTCCTGTACACACTGCTCACGATCCAGTCCCCTGTACACGCTGCTCACGATCCAGTCTCCTGTACACACTGCTCACGATCCGGTCCCCTGTACACAATCCTCACGATCCAGTCCCCTGTACACAATCCTCACGATCCAGTCCCCTGTACACACTGCTCACAATACAGTCCCCTGTACACACTGCTCACGATCCAGTCCCCTGTACACACTGCTCACAATCCAGTCTCCTGTACACACTGCTCACGATCCAGTCCCCTGTACAAGCTGCTCACGATCCGGTCCCCTGTACACAATCCTCACGATCCGGTCCCCTGTACACACTGCTCACAATCCAGTCCCCTGTACACACTGCTCACGATCCAGTCCCCTGTACACACTGCTCACAATCCAGTCTCCTGTACACACTGCTCACGATCCAGTCCCCTGTACAAGCTGCTCACGATCCGGTCCCCTGTACACAATCCTCACGATCCGGTCCCCTGTACACACTGCTCACGATCCAGTCTCCTGTACACACTGCTCACGATCCAGTCCCCTGTACACGCTGCTCACGATCCGGTCCCCTGTACACAATCCTCACGATCCGGTCCCCTGTACACAATCCTCACGATCCAGTCCCCTGTATACAATCCTCACGATCCAGTCCTCTGTACACGCTGCTCACAATCCAGTCTCCTGTACACACTGCTCACGATCCAGTCCCCTGTACACGCTGCTCACGATCCAGTCTCCTGTACACACTGCTCACGATCCGGTCCCCTGTACACAATCCTCACGATCCAGTCCCCTGTATACAATCCTCACGATCCAGTCCTCTGTACACGCCGCTCACAATCCAGTCTCCTGTACACACTGCTCATGATCCAGTCCCCTGTACACGCTGCTCACGATCCAGTCTCCTGTACACACTGCTCACGATCCGGTCCCCTGTACACAATCCTCACGATCCAGTCCCCTGTACACAATCCTCACGATCCAGTCCCCTGTACACACTGCTCACAATACAGTCCCCTGTACACACTGCTCACGATCCGGTCCCCTGTACACGCTGCTCACGATCCGGTCCCCTGTACACGCTGCTCACGATCCGGTCCCCTGTACACGCTGCTCACGATCCGGTCCCCTGTACACAATCCTCACGATCCGGTCCCCTGTACACAATCCTCACGATCCGGTCCCCTGTACACACTGCTCACGATCCAGTCCCCTGTACACACTGCTCACGATCCAGTCCCCTGTACACAATCCTCACAATCCAGTCCCCTGTACACGCTGCTCACGATCCAGTCCCCTGTACACACTGCTCACAATCCAGTCCTCTGTACACGCTGCTCACGATCCAGTCTCCTGTACACGCTGCTCACGATCCAGTCTCCTGTACACACTGCACACGATCCAGTCCCCTGTACACAATCCTCACGATCCAGTCCCCTGTATACAATCCTCACGATCCAGTCCTCTGTACACGCCGCTCACAATCCAGTCTCCTGTACACACTGCTCACGATCCAGTCCCCTGTACACGCTGCTCACGATCCAGTCTCCTGTACACACTGCTCACGATCCGGTCCCCTGTACACAATCCTCACGATCCAGTCCCCTGTACACAATCCTCACGATCCAGTCCCCTGTACACACTGCTCACAATACAGTCCCCTGTACACACTGCTCACGATCCAGTCCCCTGTACACACTGCTCACAATCCAGTCTCCTGTACACACTGCTCACGATCCAGTCCCCTGTACAAGCTGCTCACGATCCGGTCCCCTGTACACAATCCTCACGATCCGGTCCCCTGTACACACTGCTCACAATCCAGTCCCCTGTACACACTGCTCACGATCCAGTCCCCTGTACACACTGCTCACAATCCAGTCTCCTGTACACACTGCTCACGATCCAGTCCCCTGTACAAGCTGCTCACGATCCGGTCCCCTGTACACAATCCTCACGATCCGGTCCCCTGTACACACTGCTCACGATCCAGTCTCCTGTACACACTGCTCACGATCCAGTCCCCTGTACACGCTGCTCACGATCCGGTCCCCTGTACACAATCCTCACGATCCGGTCCCCTGTACACAATCCTCACGATCCAGTCCCCTGTATACAATCCTCACGATCCAGTCCTCTGTACACGCTGCTCACAATCCAGTCTCCTGTACACACTGCTCACGATCCAGTCCCCTGTACACGCTGCTCACGATCCAGTCTCCTGTACACACTGCTCACGATCCGGTCCCCTGTACACAATCCTCACGATCCAGTCCCCTGTATACAATCCTCACGATCCAGTCCTCTGTACACGCCGCTCACAATCCAGTCTCCTGTACACACTGCTCACGATCCAGTCCCCTGTACACGCTGCTCACGATCCAGTCTCCTGTACACACTGCTCACGATCCGGTCCCCTGTACACAATCCTCACGATCCAGTCCCCTGTACACAATCCTCACGATCCAGTCCCCTGTACACACTGCTCACGATCCAGTCCCCTGTACACACTGCTCACGATCCAGTCCCCTGTACACACTGCTCACGATCCAGTCCCCTGTACACACTGCTCACAATCCAGTCTCCTGTACACACTGCTCACGATCCAGTCCCCTGTACAAGCTGCTCACGATCCGGGCCCCTGTACACAATCCTCACGATCCGGTCCCCTGTACACACTGCTCACAATCCAGTCCCCTGTACACACTGCTCACGATCCAGTCCCCTGTACACGCTGCTCACGATCCGGTCCCCTGTACACAATCCTCACGATCCGGTCCCCTGTACACAATCCTCACGATCCAGTCCCCTGTATACAATCCTCACGATCCAGTCTCCTGTACACACTGCTCACGATCCAGTCCCCTGTACACGCTGCTCACGATCCGGTCCCCTGTACACAATCCTCACGATCCGGTCCCCTGTACACAATCCTCACGATCCAGTCCCCTGTATACAATCCTCACGATCCAGTCCTCTGTACACACTGCTCACGATCCAGTCCCCTGTACACGCTGCTCACGATCCAGTCCCCTGTACACACTGCTCACGATCCAGTCCCCTGTACACGCTGCTCACGATCCAGTCTCCTGTACACACTGCTCACCGTCCGGTCCCCTGTACACACTGCTCACAATACAGTCCCCTGTACACACTGCTCACGATCCAGTCCCCTGTACACACTGCTCACAATCCAGTCTCCTGTACACACTGCTCACGATCCAGTCCCCTGTACAAGCTGCTCACGATCCGGTCCCCTGTACACAATCCTCACGATCCGGTCCCCTGTACACACTGCTCACAATCCAGTCCCCTGTACACACTGCTCACGATCCAGTCCCCTGTACACACTGCTCACAATCCAGTCTCCTGTACACACTGCTCACGATCCAGTCCCCTGTACAAGCTGCTCACGATCCGGTCCCCTGTACACAATCCTCACGATCCGGTCCCCTGTACACACTGCTCACGATCCAGTCCCCTGTACACACTGCTCACGATCCAGTCCCCTGTACACGCTGCTCACGATCCGGTCCCCTGTACACAATCCTCACGATCCGGTCCCCTGTACACAATCCTCACGATCCAGTCCCCTGTATACAATCCTCACGATCCAGTCCTCTGTACACGCTGCTCACGATCCAGTCCCCTGTACACACTGCTCACGATCCAGTCCCCTGTACACGCTGCTCACGATCCAGTCTCCTGTACACACTGCTCACGATCCGGTCCCCTGTACACAATCCTCACGATCCAGTCCCCTGTACACAATCCTCACGATCCAGTCCCCTGTACACACTGCTCACAATCCAGTCCCCTGTACACACTGCTCACGATCCAGTCCCCTGTACACACTGCTCACAATCCAGTTTCCTGTGCACACTGCTCACGATCCAGTCCCCTGTACAAGCTGCTCACGATCCGGTCCCCTGTACACAATCCTCACGATCCGGTCCCCTGTACACGCTGCTCACGATCCAGTCTCCTGTACACACTGCTCACGATCCAGTCCCCTGTACACGCTGCTCACGATCCGGTCCCCTGTACACAATCCTCACGATCCAGTCCCCTGTATACAATCCTCACGATCCAGTCCTCTGTACACGCTGCTCACAATCCAGTCCCCTGTACACACTGCTCACGATCCAGTCCCCTGTACACGCTGCTCACGATCCAGTCTCCTGTACACGCTGCTCACGATCCGGTCCCCTGTACGCAATCCTCACGATCCAGTCCCCTGTATACAATCCTCACGATCCAGTCCCCTGTACACAATCCTCACGATCCAGTCCCCTGTACACACTGCTCACAATCCAGTCCCCTGTACACACTGCTCACGATCCAGTCCCCTGTACACACTGCTCACGATCCAGTCCCCTGTACACACTGCTCACGATCCAGTCCCCTGTACAAGCTGCTCACGATCCGGTCCCCTGTACACAATCCTCACGATCCGGTCCCCTGTACACACTGCTCACGATCCAGTCCCCTGTACACACTGCTCACGATCCAGTCCCCTGTACACGCTGCTCACGATCCGGTCCCCTGTACACAATCCTCACGATCCGGTCCCCTGTACACGCTGCTCACGATCCAGTCCCCTGTACACACTGCTCACAATCCAGTCCTCTGTACACGCTGCTCACAATCCAGTCTCCTGTACACACTGCTCACGATCCAGTCCCCTGTACACGCTGCTCACGATCCAGTCTCCTGTACACGCTGCACACGATCCAGTCCCCTGTACACAATCCTCACGATCCAGTCCCCTGTATACAATCCTCACGATCCAGTCCCCTGTACACACTGCTCATGATCCAGTCCTCTGTACACACTGCTCACGATCCAGTCCCCTGTACACAATCCTCACGATCCAGTGCCCTGTACACGCTGCTCACGATCCAGTGCCCTGTACACACTGCTCACAATCCAGTCCTCTGTACACGCTGCTCACAATCCAGTCTCCTGTACACACTGCTCACGATCCAGTCCCCTGTACACACTGCTCACGATCCAGTCCCCTGTACACAATCCTCACAATCCAGTCCCCTGTACACGCTGCTCACGATCCAGTCCCCTGTATACACTGCTCACGATCCAGTCCCCTGTACACACTGCTCACAATCCAGTCCCCTGTACACAATCCTCACAATCCAGTCTCCTGTACACGCTGCTCACGATCCAGTCTCCTGTACACGCTGCTCACGATCCAGTCCCCTGTACACAATCCTCACGATCCAGTCCCCTGTACACGATCCTCACGATCCAGTCCCCTGTACACACTGCTCACAATCCAGTCCCCTGTACACGCTGCTCACGATCCAGTCTCCTGTACACACTGCTCACGATCCAGTCCCCTGTACACGCTGCTCACGATCCAGTCCCCTGTACACGCTGCTCACGATCCAGTCCCCTGTACACACTGCTCACGATCCAGTCCCCTGTACACAGTCCTCACGATCCAGTCCCCTGTACACGCTGCTCACGATCCAGTCCCCTGTACACAATCCTCACGATCCAGTCCCCTGTATACAATCCTCACGATCCAGTCCCCTGTACACACTGCTCATGATCCAGTCCTCTGTACACGCTGCTCACGATCCAGTCCCCTGTACACAATCCTCACGATCCAGTGCCCTGTACACGCTGCTCACGATCCAGTGCCCTGTACACACTGCTCACAATCCAGTCCTCTGTACACGCTGCTCACAATCCAGTCTCCTGTACACCCTGCTCACGATCCAGTCCCCTGTACACGCTGCTCACGATCCAGTCCCCTGTACACAATCCTCACGATCCAGTCCCCTGTACACGATCCTCACGATCCAGTCCCCTGTACACACTGCTCACAATCCAGTCCCCTGTACATGCTGCTCACGATCCAGTCTCCTGTACACACTTCTCACGATCCAGTCCCCTGTACACGCTGCTCACGATCCAGTCCCCTGTACACGCTGCTCACGATCCAGTCCCCTGTACACACTGCTCACGATCCAGTCCCCTGTACACAGTCCTCACGATCCAGTCCCCTGTACACGCTGCTCACGATCCAGTCCCCTGTATACAATGCTCACAATCCAGTCTCCTGTGCACACTGCACACGATCCAGTCCCCTGTACACAATCCTCACGATCCAGTCCCCTGTATACAATCCTCACGATCCAGTCCCCTGTACACACTGCTCATGATCCAGTCCTCTGTACACGCTGCTCACGATCCAGTCCCCTGTACACAATCCTCACGATCCAGTGCCCTGTACACGCTGCTCACGATCCAGTGCCCTGTACACACTGCTCACAATCCAGTCCTCTGTACACACTGCTCACAATCCAGTCTCCTGTACACGCTGCTCACGATCCAGTCTCCTGTACACGCTGCTCACGATCCAGTCCCCTGTACACGCTGCTCACGATCCAGTCCCCTGTACACGCTGCTCACGATCCAGTCCCCTGTACACAATCCTCACGATCCAGTCCCCTGTACACGATCCTCACGATCCAGTCCCCTGTACACACTGCTCACAATCCAGTCCCCTGTACATGCTGCTCACGATCCAGTCTCCTGTACACACTGCTCACGATCCAGTCCCCTGTACACGCTGCTCACGATCCAGTCCCCTGTACACGCTGCTCACGATCCAGTCCCCTGTACACACTGCTCACGATCCAGTCCCCTGTACACAGTCCTCACGATCCAGTCCCCTGTACACGCTGCTCACGATCCAGTCCCCTGTATACACTGCTCACAATCCAGTCTCCTGTGCACACTGCTCACAATCCAGTCCCCTGAACACACTGCTCACGATCCAGTCCCCTGAACACACTGCTCACGATCCCGTCTCCTGTACACACTGCTCACGATCCAGTCTCCTGTACACACTGCCCACGATCCTGTTCCCCTGTACACGCTGCTCACAATGCAGTCTCCTGTACACACTGCTCACGTCCCAGTCTCCCGTACACAAGTGAGTCCTATGAGGTTGGTAGAATTGCAGTATTTAAACGGTATCTGAACGGGTATATGAATGGGAAGAGTTTGTTGGGAGATAGCTGCCAGTACCCAGCCTGGGACTAGACTGGGTTGGGATATCTGGTCACCATGGACGAGTTAGAACATCTCTGACTGTGACAGATGGAGCGAGTGCTTTGGCCTTGACCTTGTGGCTGGTGTCCTCACTGTTACAGATATCCTGGAGCGCATGATTGACTCACAGCAGAGAGATTCCAGCGCCCCTGGCCGTTTCCATGTTGGCAGTGCTGAGTCCATGCTCCACATTCGGCCTGGCGGGTACACCCCTCAGCGGGCACTCATTAATCCGTTCGCCCCTTCCCGGATGCCAATGAAGCTAACGTCAAACAGGAGGAGGTGGATGCATACATTCCCCGTGGGTAAGTGAGACAGACTGGCAACTCACTGGCACTGCTGGCAAATTTGCCCATCAACTCGCTGCCAACTGCGTCTTCACAGCTGTGTAGCTCAATGTGCTGCGCGGGGTTTGGTACAAACAATACAGGCCGATACGGTCCAGAGTTCAATCCCTGCTTATTCTCCAACTGGACTACAGCAGTGCTCTCCATGTGTAGGGCCTGGAGAGCAGTGGGAGCGATGGTCGTCACTGTGGGAGCGATGGCAGTGACTGGGAGCGATGGTTGTGACTGTGGGAGGGATGGTTGTGTCTGTGGGAGTGATGGTTGTGACTGTGGGAGTGATGGTTGTGTCTGTGGGAGGGATGGTTGTGTCTGTGGGAGGGATGGTTGTGTCTGTGGGAGCGATGGTCGTGTCTGTGGGAGCGATGGTCGTGTCTGTGGGAGCGATGGTTGTGACTGTGGGAGCGATGGTTGTGTCTGTGGGAGCGATGGTTGTGTCTGTGGGAGCGATGGTTGTGTCTGTGGGAGCGATGGTTGTGTCTGTGGGAGCGATGGTCGTGTCTGTGGGAGGGATGGTCGTGTCTGTGGGAGCGATGGTTGTGTCTGTGGGAGCGATGGTTGTGTCTGTGGGAGCGATGGTCGTGTCTGTGGGAGCGATGGTTGTGTCTGTGGGAGCGATGGTCGTGTCTGTGGGAGCGATGGTCGTGTCTGTGGGAGCGATGGTCGTCACTGTGGGAGCGATGGTTGTGTCTGTGGGAGTGATGGTTGTGTCTGTGGGAGCGATGGTCGTGTCTGTGGGAGCGATGGTTGTGTCTGTGGGAGCGATGGTCGTGTCTGTGGGAGCGATGGTCGTGACTGTGGGAGGGATGGTCGTGTCTGTGGGAGGGATGGTCGTGACTGTGGGAGTGATGGTTGTGTCTGTGGGAGCGATGGTCGTGTCTGTGGGAGCGATGGTTGTGTCTGTGGGAGGGATGGTTGTGTCTGTGGGAGCGATGGTCGTGTCTGTGGGAGGGATGGTTGTGTCTGTGGGAGCGATGGTTGTGTCTGTGGGAGCGATGGTTGTGACTGTGGGAGCGATGGTTGTGTCTGTGGGAGTGATGGTTGTGTCTGTGGGAGGGATGGTCGTGACTGTGGGAGCGATGGTTGTGTCTGTGGGAGCGATGGTCGTGTCTGTGGGAGCGATGGTCGTGTCTGTGGGAGCGATGGTCGTCACTGTGGGAGCGATGGTTGTGTCTGTGGGAGTGATGGTTGTGTCTGTGGGAGCGATGGTCGTGTCTGTGGGAGCGATGGTTGTGTCTGTGGGAGCGATGGTCGTGTCTGTGGGAGCGATGGTTGTGTCTGTGGGAGGGATGGTCGTGTCTGTGGGAGCGATGGTCGTGTCTGTGGGAGGGATGGTCGTGTCTGTGGGAGCGATGGTCGTGTCTGTGGGAGCGATGGTTGTGTCTGTGGGAGCGATGGTCGTGACTGTGGGAGGGATGGTCGTGTCTGTGGGAGGGATGGTCGTGACTGTGGGAGTGATGGTTGTGTCTGTGGGAGCGATGGTCGTGTCTGTGGGAGCGATGGTTGTGTCTGTGGGAGGGATGGTTGTGTCTGTGGGAGCGATGGTCGTGTCTGTGGGAGGGATGGTTGTGTCTGTGGGAGCGATGGTTGTGTCTGTGGGAGCGATGGTTGTGACTGTGGGAGCGATGGTTGTGTCTGTGGGAGTGATGGTTGTGTCTGTGGGAGGGATGGTCGTGACTGTGGGAGGGATGGTTGTGTCTGTGGGAGCGATGGTCGTGTCTGTGGGAGCGATGGTCGTGTCTGTGGGAGCGATGGTTGTGTCTGTGGGAGTGATGGTTGTGTCTGTGGGAGCGATGGTCGTGTCTGTGGGAGCGATGGTTGTGTCTGTGGGAGCGATGGTTGTGTCTGTGGGAGCGATGGTTGTGTCTGTGGGAGGGATGGTCGTGTCTGTGGGAGCGATGGTTGTGTCTGTGGGAGCGATGGTCGTGTCTGTGGGAGCGATGGTCGTGTCTGTGGGAGCGATGGTTGTGTCTGTGGGAGCGATGGTCGTGTCTGTGGGAGCGATGGTCGTGTCTGTGGGAGGGATGGTTGTGACTGTGGGAGCGATGGTTGTGACTGTGGGAGCGATGGTCGTGTCTGTGGGAGTGATGGTCGTGTCTGTGGGAGGGATGGTCGTGTCTGTGGGAGGGATGGTCGTGTCTGTGGGAGTGATGGTTGTCACTGTGGGAGTGATGGTCGTGTCTGTGGGAGCGATGGTCGTGTCTGTGGGAGCGATGGTCGTGTCTGTGGGAGCGATGGTCGTGTCTGTGGGAGCGATGGTCGTGACTGTGGGAGCGATGGTCGTGTCTGTGGGAGCGATGGTCGTGTCTGTGGGAGCGATGGTCGTGTCTGTGGGAGCGATGGTCGTGTCTGTGGGAGCGATGGTCGTGTCTGTGGGAGCGATGGTTGTGTCTGTGGGAGCGATGGTCGTGTCTGTGGGAGCGATGGTCGTGTCTGTGGGAGCGATGGTCGTGTCTGTGGGAGCGATGGTCGTGTCTGTGGGAGCGATGGTCGTGTCTGTGGGAGCGATGGTTGTGTCTGTGGGAGCGATGGTCGTGTCTGTGGGAGTGATGGTTGTGTCTGTGGGAGCGATGGTTGTGACTGTGGGAGGGATGGTCGTGTCTGTGGGAGCGATGGTTGTGTCTGTGGGAGCGATGGTCGTGTCTGTGGGAGGGATGGTTGTGTCTGTGGGAGCGATGGTTGTGTCTGTGGGAGGGATGGTCGTGTCTGTGGGAGGGATGGTCGTGTCTGTGGGAGGGATGGTCGTGTCTGTGGGAGCGATGGTCGTGTCTGTGGGAGCGATGGTCGTGTCTGTGGGAGGGATGGTTGTCACTGTGGGAGCGATGGTTGTGTCTGTGGGAGCGATGGTTGTGTCTGTGGGAGGGATGGTTGTCACTGTGGGAGCGATGGTTGTGTCTGTGGGAGGGATGGTTGTGTCTGTGGGAGCGATGGTTGTGTCTGTGGGAGGGATGGTTGTGTCTGTGGGAGCGATGGTTGTGTCTGTGGGAGGGATGGTTGTGTCTGTGGGAGGGATGGTTGTGTCTGTGGGAGGGATGGTTGTGTCTGTGGGAGCGATGGTTGTGACTGTGGGAGGGATGGTCGTGTCTGTGGGAGCGATGGTCGTGTCTGTGGGAGCGATGGTCGTGTCTGTGGGAGCGATGGTCGTGTCTGTGGGAGCGATGGTTGTGTCTGTGGGAGTGATGGTCGTGTCTGTGGGAGCGATGGTCGTGTCTGTGGGAGCGATGGTCGTGTCTGTGGGAGCGATGGTCGTGTCTGTGGGAGGGATGGTCGTGTCTGTGGGAGCGATGGTCGTGTCTGTGGGAGGGATGGTTGTGTCTGTGGGAGCGATGGTTGTGTCTGTGGGAGCGATGGTCGTGTCTGTGGGAGGGATGGTTGTGTCTGTGGGAGCGATGGTTGTGTCTGTGGGAGGGATGGTTGTGTCTGTGGGAGCGATGGTTGTGTCTGTGGGAGCGATGGTTGTGTCTGTGGGAGGGATGGTCGTGTCTGTGGGAGGGATGGTTGTGTCTGTGGGAGCGATGGTTGTGTCTGTGGGAGGGATGGTTGTGTCTGTGGGAGGGATGGTCGTGTCTGTGGGAGGGATGGTCGTGTCTGTGGGAGGGATGGTCGTGTCTGTGGGAGGGATGGTTGTGTCTGTGGGAGCGATGGTTGTGTCTGTGGGAGCGATGGTTGTGTCTGTGGGAGTGATGGTTGTGTCTGTGGGAGTGATGGTTGTCACTGTGGGAGCGATGGTAGTCACTCTTGTATCGTTGACAATCAGACCATCTACCATCACTGTCAGGAAACACTCAGACACATCAGGCGGTTCACTTGGAAAGCCATCCCTCTTCAATGTCGATCGCTTTAATGTCACTACGTTGTTAGGCCCAGAAATCCTGCTGAGCCTTATTGTTTTGTTGGAAGTATTACAGTGCCTAACCTGAGCAGACTGAAGCCATCCTCCCCCTCTCTCTCTCTCTCTCTGACTTCCCCCCCCCCCCCCCCCCAAACACACACTCACGTTCTCTCTCTCTCTTTCTCTCCCCCTCCCTCCGTCCCTTTCCTTCCCTGTTCCTCCCTCCCTCCAACCCTCACCTCCCTCCGTCCATCCCCTCCTCCGTCCCTCCCCTCCGACCCTCCCTCCATCCCTCCCTCCAACCCTCACTTCCCTCCGTCCCTCCCCTCCTCCGTCCCTCCCCTCCTCCGCCCCTCCCCTCCTCTGTCCCCCCTTCTCCATCCCTCCCTCCCTCCTCCCCCTCCGAGTCTCCCCTCCTCTAACCCTCCCTCGCTCTCTCTGACTCTGACTGTCTCTGGCACACTGTCTCTCTGACTCTCGCTCACTTGCGCGCTCTGTGTCTCTCTCTCTCTTTCACTGACTCTCTTTCTCCTGCCCTCCCTACCCCTCACTGATCAGCTCTGGGAGAGAAGTACTCAAGCGCTGGTAGAATTCCCAGTTCCCTGTGATTTGCTTCTGCCAGCCCTGCTGGTTCACCGATCAGACTCGAGAGCACGCTGCCCAGGGATCTGTCCGTTTGTGGCCCGATCTAGCCTCTCGCATCCATCACCTGGCTCCTCTGTATCCTGCTCCCGATCCTGAAACGTGGATAATTCACCTGGACTCAATCAGATATTGGGGCAGAGCTTTCCGATGAGTTTGCCAGTCTGCCCTCTCTTTATTTCCAAGATTACATGCTAGCATTTTGAGAAGAGAAGGCCGATATTCTGGCCAATAGTTAATTTCTTGACCAAACACCGACTAAGGTCATCTGGTGACTGATTTCAGAGCTGTCCCGGCGAAGTTGCTGTGTATAAATTAGGTGCCTTGTTTCTGACATTTCACAGCGCTTCCAAAATGGCTGCCGTTATTGTTGTGTGCTCAGACACCCCGAGTTTGTGAAAGGTGCTGTATAATGACGACTCTTCTCTTTTGCTTGATCCACAGGCTGACCAAGCCAGTGGCAGGTGGGATGAGGTTTGTTGTGAATTGATAAGTTGGTTTATTTTGATATTTCAACGATTGGGTGGTGCATCCATGGGGATCATGGCACGATTCGATCAGAACAACTCGTTCTGACAAAGACTTGACACATTTACTTGCTTTCTTTCCACGGATGCTACTTGACCTGCCTTTTCAGCGTCAGACGTCATTTGCTTGGCTCCAGCTTCTTCTCATGTGGTTGGTGCATTCCTGCAGTAAAGGTGTTGTCGCCAATGCACTCTGTCATCTCCATCTCTTCCTCCACTCCGTGGTTGCTCACGATATTTTTGGAGTCAGGCAGACATAGAGTCATACAGATGTACAGCACGGAAACAGACCCTTCAGTCCAACCCGTCCGTGCTGACCAGATATCCCAACCCAATCTAGTCCCACCTACCAGCACCCAGGCTATATCCCTCCAAACCCTTCCTATTCATATACCCATCCAAATGCCTTTTAAATGTTGCAATTGTACCAGCCTCCTCCACATCCTCTGGCAGCTCATTCCATATACATACTACCCTCTGCGTGAAAAAGTTGCCCCTTAGGTCTCTTTTATATCTTTCCCCTCTCACCCTAAACTTATGCCCTCTAGTTCTCGACTCCCTGACCCCAGGGAAAAGACTTTATTAAGTCTATCCATGTCCCTCATGATTTTATAAACTTCTATAAGGTCACCCCTCAGCCTCCGACGCTCCAGGGAAAACAGCCCCAGCCTGTTCAGCCTTTCCCTGTAGCTCAAATCCTCCAACCCTGGCAACATCCTTGTAAATCTTTTTTTCACAACATCTTTCCGATAGGAAGGAAACCAGAATTGCAGACAATATTCCAAAAGTGGCCTAACCAATGTCCTGTACAGCTGCAACATGACCTCCCAACTCCTGTACTCAATACTCTGTGTCTGTCTGTACATGTGTGTGCGTGCCTGAGAGTGTGTGCATGTGTGTGTATGTGCAACATCCTTGTAAATCTTTTCTGAACCCTTTCAAGTTTCACAACATCTTTCCGATAGGAAGGAGACCAGAATGGCATGCAATATTCCAACAGTGGCCTAACCAATGTCCTGTACAGCCGCAACATGACCCTCCCAACTCCTGTACTCAATATTCTGACCAATAAAGGAAAGCATACCAAACGCCTTCTTCACTATCCTATCTGTCTGCGACTCCACTTTCAAGGAGCTATGAACCTGCACTCCAAGGTCTCTTTGTTCAGCAACACTCCCTCGGACCTTACCATTAAGTGTATAAGTCCTGCTAAGATTTGCTTTCCCAAAATGCAACACCTCGCATTTATCTGCATTAAACTCCATCTGCCACTTCTCAGCCCATTGGCCCATCTGGTCCAGATCCTGTTGTAATCTGAGGTAACCCTCTTTGCTGTCCACTACACCTCCAATTTTGGTGTCATCTGCGAACTTACTAACTGTACCTCTTATGCTCACATCCAAATCATTTATATAAATGACGAAAAGTAGAGGACCCAGCATCGATCCTTGTGGCACTCCACTGGTCACAGGCCTCCAGTCTGAAAAACAACCCTCCACCTTCACCCTCTGTCTTCTACCCTTGAGCCAGTTCTGTATCCAAATGGCTGGTTCTCCCTGTATTCCGTGAGATCTAACCTTGCTAATGAGCCATTAGGAATGTTTGCCTCCTTGGCCCCTCTGGAGAGGAAGCTACGTCTTCAGTCTGGAAATGAAACAGTCTCTCCTTGTACAGGAGCCAGGCTCCTGAACACATTCCTCAACTTCAGAGGATTCAGATGGGAGAATGAAAGCACAGATTGCTGGTATTTGGCCGAATTATCAAGCATTACAGAAATAGACAGAGACAGCGTTGCATCATTTTGTAGCAGAGAGATGGTTTCGCAGCTATTCAGGTATTGGATCTGAAACCCATTCCCTAACAAACTGATCATTGGAAGATGAAGCTTATTAGGCTAGTGGACTGGTTATGCTAAATGCAGGGGAATGGGTCTTGGTGGGATGCCCTTCGGAGGGTCAGCCAGGACTCGATGGGCCAAATGACCCGCTTCCGCCCTCCAGGAATTCTGCGAATCAATGAGCCAACATTTTAATGGATTGAGTCCCTTCCATGGTTGTGTATTAGCAGTTTTTTTGTGTTTGTGTGATGTGGGTGTGACCCTGTCCATTCTCTTCACAGGTCCCTCTGGGGAACCGATTCAGATCCACCACCAGACCAGGCAGCATATGGCGGAGCTTCAGGGCAGCAGCCTGCGGGATCCCACACACTCCTCCGCAGAGCTGCTGGAGCTGGCCTACCATGAAGCGACCGGAAGGTTGGTCTGCATTGCTGCAAACTGGCACCTCATTCCAGATCACCGTGCTACTTTCACAGGCTGTGGAAGCAGATTCCCCAAGCTGCCTGCAGTTCTTCCATTTCAGCCCCGTACCCTTTCTGCGAATTTATTTGACGCGATTGTTTCCTCCGTCGTTCCAGACCTTGGAATTTATGTAGCGCTGGCTCATCCTTGCCAACACGCGTCAAAGTGAATTGATTGGACGTGGATTGCAGACAGTGTGACGACCCAGAAGCCAGATTGCACACAGCAAGTTGCCGCACACTGCAGTTTAGACAAATGAGCAGTGTGTCTGATTTATACTGTGGTGCTTGAGGGAGGAATATTGAGCAGATTTTGTCTTTGACCCCTTCACAGAGCAGTCTGGGCTTTTATGTCTCATCTCAATGTCAGTGCTGATGAAAATGCAGCATCCCCTCAGTACCGCATGGGAGTACGGTCAGAGGCTACAATCCCCTGGGACAATCCACAACAATTTCTGGAGGTGTGTCGCCCCAGTAAAGGAGGCTCCCTGATCATTCTCTCATGTCCCAGCTTGCTTCACAGTCAGTCTGTGTCATTCCAAACTGGGAGTCCGAGTTCACCGGAAATCCCAAATGCTGTTGTTTGTAAGGAGGGGACGTTCACCCTGTGCTGTCCTGTCTGTCACTAATCTTCGACCCTTGCTTAAACCTGTCCGAGCTGCCCCTCACATTTGGGAGACATTTTGTAATGTAGTTGGTGTATCAAACGGTGATGGACCAATACATTTCCTGCTTTGTGATGTAACTAGAGCTCAACTTGATGTTGCCACAAGCTGAGCTAAATCCAATGGCTATAAGGCAAGCTGTGTAGGATCCGTGTACAGGAATATAATATCGAGCGACGGTGAGAAACATAGTCAGAACATTGATTTCACCCGTGAACGTTGCTCGTTAAGCCTATGGTACTCCTTGTTCTGGGCTGCTGTCTTATACTAATGTATAATCAATGTAAGATTTGGCAACCCATTCCTTCTAAAGCTGGTTTCATTTTTATTTTCACAGTAAAATAATACTGTGCCTTTTCTTCCCCTCCGCCTCACTGTTGGGGGAGGAATAATTCCTGATTTATCTGTTCCTGGAGTGAGAGTGTGATCAGCGTGACCGGTAACATCCTGAATCTTGGCTGGCAAACCAGCGAGCGTGTGTTGTCTTGTCACTTTTGTCCTTCACCTCCCCAGGAATTTCTAATCACAACCTGTCTTCCATCTGGCAGGGCTCTTGTGACTATGATTTAAAGCGAGACAAATAGCAGTTTCCAGTTGAAAGTGGTATTCTGGTTTCTGCTGCCTATTCTAACACAAGTCTGGTTTCTCTCTCGTCCCTCCCCTCCGCCAGGCGGAGCACTGCCAAGCAGACTGCTGACAACCTATCGTTCCTGGGGTGTACTGGAACGGATGAATTTGCCACCAGCCCAGCCAGCAGCCACAGTGCAGGTGGGTGTGTGCGAGGCCTGAGCGTGTTCAACTGTTATGTCAACTTCAGAAGCAGTCTCATGTTCCCTTGCTGAGTTCAGACACCATAATCTAAAGAAAGATTTCAAAAATCATTACCAGCACGGTTCTGAAATTTTTTTGTTGTCAAAATACATATGACGAAACCAAAATACTGTGGGGACACTCGAGTAAAAAGCGAAGAACACTGAAAATACTCAGCAGGGTAGACAACGGCAGCAGAGAGAACCATAATTAATGTTTCACTGAGGTGACATTTGTTTGAACAAGTGAAAGATGTAAAAGTTTGTAAGTCAGTATGGAGGCAGCGATGCAGGACGGTCTCTAGTAAGGTGAATGACAGGGCAGATTAAGTGACAAAGTGATTTGCAAACAGCAAGACCATGTCCATGTGTTGTGCCTTTTCCAACTAAACAAAACCCTTGTGGTGTATTCCCTGCCTTGACCAGCCTGACCTGACTTCGACCTTTGAGTACAGGAGTTGGGATGTCATGTTGGGGTAAGGCTGTTTCTGGAGTACTGTGTCCAGCTCTGGGCGCCCTGATATAGGGAGGATATTATTAAATTGGAAAAGATTCCGAAAAGATTAACCAGGACGTTGCTAGGAATAGAGGGTTTGAGTTATAAAAATAGTCTGAGACTTCTTTCACTGGAGTGCAGGAGGTTATGGATTGACCATATAGAGCTATACAGCGCAGAACAGGCCCTTCGGCCCTCGATGTTGCGCTGCCCTATGAACTATTCTGAGCTTGTCCCCCTACACTATCCCAAAATCATCCATGTGCTTACCTTAGGATTGATTAAATGTGGCTGAGTTGACTACCTTAGCAGTTAGGGCATTCCACGCCCCAACCACTCTCTGAGTAAAGAACTTGCCTCTGACATCTGTCTTAAATCTATCACCCCTCAATTTGTAGTTATGCCCCCCTCATACATGCTGACGTCAACATCCTAGGAAAAAGACTTTCACTGTCTACCCTGTCCAATCCTCTGGTCATCTTGTATGTCTCTATCAAATCCCCTCTTAGCCTTCTTCTCTCCCATGAGAACAGACCCAAGTCTCTCAGCCTTTCCTCATAAGACCTTCCCTCCAGACCAGGCAGCATCCTGGTAAATCTCCTCTGCACCTTTTCGAATGCTTCCACATCCTTCCTGAAATATGGGGACCAGAACTGTACACAGTATTCCAAGTGTGGCCACACCAGTGTTTTGTATAGTTGCAGCATGATATTGCAGCTCCAGAACTCGATCCCTCTATCAATGAAACCTAACACACTGTATGCCTTCTTAACAGTAGAGGTTTGTAAAATCATGAGGAGCATGGATAAAGTGAGTAGCATGGGTCTTTTCCCTGGGGTGGGGGAGTCACAACTATGGGGCATACTTTTAAGGAGAGAGGAGAAAGATTTTAAAAAGGGCATGAGGGGGAGAACGGTTTTACACAGAGAGTGGTTCGTGTGAAATTCCAGCGGAAGTCTGAGATGTAGGTACAGCTACAGTGTTTAAAAACATTTGGATAAGTAGATGAATAGGAGAGGTTTGGAGAGCTATGGGCCAAAGGTAAGCAGGTGGGATTAGTTTGGTTTGGGAACATGGTTGGTGTGGACTGGTTGGATCAAAGGGTCTGTATCTGTGCTGTACGACTCTATCATCACAGAGAATAAAAGCAAAAAAAACTGCAAGCGCTAGAAATCAGAACTAAACTCCGAAGGCGGTGGAGAAATTCAGCAGGTCTGGCAGCTTCTGTGGAGGGAGAAACCGTTAATGTTTCATGTCTGGTTCTGATTCTTCCACTGGGCTTGGTCTTGTCTTTTCTCCCATGTTTGTTTCCAAGGGTTGGGTCATTAGCATCCTTCAGATTGGCGTCCACAAGCCTGCAGGCAAACTCCTGCAGTGGTGTACCAGCCGCTGCCCTGGTGTTTGTCATGGAAAATTCACAAATTTTACATTTTCTGTGAAATTTGAAAGAGAACGCGTTTCTAAAGTTGAATGCTGTGCTGAACTTTGTAAACAGTACTTTGCTGAGATTTACAGCCACCCTGTCTCTGTCTGAACTTTGTAAATATTCAACTTGAACTCAGTGAAAGCGGAAGAACTGTTATGTCCAAGACCAGGGGGTGAGAGGATAACAACTTGCGGTTTCCCAGCCTTTTCCCTTGAGAGTGTGATAAGAAACAGGATAAGACGAGTATCTGAATTATGACCAAGTACCCTTTTACATTGAGGCATCTGGCTGAATGTATGGGGTCAATTCTGTAGAATTTAAATGAAGCTCTTTTCTTTGCTCTCGCTAACAGTCGAGTCTCGTCGATTTAATTTCCACGACAGTCTTCCAGCCTGCACTGGAAGGATTTTCAGTCAGCCTCTTACAAACCCACGTTTCAGTGCCGACAAGCCCTGAGGTGAGACTCGATTCTGGCCCAGAGGTACGGGTGCTACCCAGAAGAGTCCCCAGTTAAAGAGCGCGGCATGTGATTGTATTCACAGTGCACTTGAACAGCGCTCGGCCATTTTGTCCCCAGGCCTGTTCTGCCGTTCCATCATGGCAGCTGTGTGACCCAAAGCCGTTGTTTGTCAGGGGATGGTAACAACCAGAACAGTCACCTCTGTTGTAAAGCAGGGAGGGTCAAACTGCAGTCGAGCAGCAGTAATAGGGGACTCTCGAGTCAGAGGCATTCCTGTGGCTGCAAAAGTGACTCCAGGGTGTTGTGCTGGCTTCCAGGGTCAAGGATGGCTCTGAGCGGCCATAGGACGTTCTCAAAAGGGAGGAAAAACAGCCAGAGGTCGTGGTATGTGTGGCTATAGGCAGGAAGATTGATGAGGTCCTGCAAAGGGAGTTCCGGGAATTAGGTCTTAACTTGAAAAGCAGGACCTCGAGGGTTGGAATCTCCGGATTATTCCCAGTGCCACATGCCAGTGAGGTTAGGGATACATATGTGGCTGAGGAGCTGGTGTAGGAGGGGGAGGGCTTCAGAGCCATGGATTATTGGGGTATCCTCTAGAGCAGGTGGGACCTGTACAAGAAAGATGGGTTGCCCCTAAACTGGAGGGGCACCGATATCCTGGCATGGAGATGATTAAACTTGTGTGGCGAGGGAGTGGCAACCAGAGCAGTAGGTCAGCAAGTAAAATGACCGGGGAGTCAGAAATGAAGGCCAATATGATTAAGGCGAGGTTACTGAATATGGCAGAACTGGCAGTCTGAACTGTAGGTTAATGTGAGGAATATGACCGGTAAGGTCAATTAACTCCGAGCTTGGATCAGTACATGCAACTATGATGCTATACCTATCACAGAGACTTCGTTAAGATACAGAGAGAGAGAGAGAGAAGAGACTGGCAGCTTAACGTTCCAGGGTTTAGATGTTTCAGGCGAGATAGAAAGGACTGCAGAAGAGGTGAAGGAGTTGCGTTGCTCATTAGGGAGAATGTCACAGGTGCATTGTGGGAGGAAACCTCAGCCAGTGAGGCTACATGGGTAGAGCTGAGGAATAGGAAGGGTGCAATCACTTTGGGGTTGTGCGACATACCTCTCAACAGCCAGCAGGAGATTGAGGAACAGAATATGGGACAGATTATGGAAAAATGTGGTGTTGGTTGGTTTTAACGTCCCTTATATTGACTGGGTCTCCCTCCTGCCAGTTCGGGAGGGGTGGGGTTGTTATGTGCATCCCAGAGGGTTTCTTAAAGCAACGTGCTATTTGTGCAATCAGGAAACAGGCCATCGTGGGCCTGGTGTTAGGGAATGGGCCTGGCCAGGTGGGAGGTGGTGGCCTCGTGGAAGTTTTATTGGATTGTTCGTCCAGAGACCCAAGTAATGTTCTGGAGACCCAGGTTCAAATCCCACCATACAAAAGGTAGAGCTTGAATTCTGTTTTAAAAAAAATCTAATGATTGTCATTAACAGCCCATCTAGTTCCTTAATGTCCTTTAGGGAGGGAAACAAACACTGCTGTCCTTGCCTGGTCCGACCTACATGTGACTCCAGACCCACAGGAATGTGGTTGTCTCGTAATGCCCTCTAGCCATGGCGTTGTGTCTCACAAACTTGATTGAGATTTTGGAGGAAGTGGTGAAGATGATTGATGAGGGTAGGCTGGTGGGTGTTGTCTATATGGATTTTATCAAAGCCTTTGACAAGGTCCCTCATGGCAGCGTGGTACAGAAGGTGACGCCACATGGGACCCACGGTGAGCTGGGAAGATGGATACAGAACTGGCTTGGTCATAGAAGACAGTAGTGATGGAAGGTGTTTTTCTGACTGGAGACCTGTGACCTATGGTATCCCACAGTGATCAGTGCTGCGACCCCTGTTGGTTATAATATGTAGAAGCGATTTGGAGGTGGGTGTAGCTGGCCCAGTTAGTAAGTTTGTGGGTGACGCACAGTCTCGGGGAGCTGAGGATTGCCAGGGGATACAGCAGGAGACCCTGGCGGAGAAATAGCAGATGGAGTTTAATCCAGACAAATGCGAGGAAAGTCTTACGTAGGAGGGAAATGTACAGTAAATGGTAGAACACAAAGAAGCATTGACATACAGAGAGAGATCCATGCATACAGGTCACCGCTCCCTAAAAGTGACAACACAAGTGAATAAAAACATAGAACAGTACAGGCCCTTCGGTCCTCAATGACCTTTTATCCTACTCTAAAATCAAGCTAACCTACATCCCCTTCATTTTACGACCATCCATGTGCCTATCCATCAGTCCCTGAACTGTCCCTAATGTATCTGACTCTACTATCAACACTGGCAGCACATTCCACACACCCATCTCTGACATCTTCCCTAAACCTTCCTCCACTCAGTAAGTTAGTGAAGAAAGTGTATGACATGCTTGTCTGCATTGATCAGGGCACAGAGCGTAAGAGCTGACTACTCAGGCTGCAGGGCTGTATAGAACGTTTGGTCACATTTGGAATATTGCACACAGTTCTGGTCACCACACTACCAGAACATTGTGGAGGTTTGGGAGAGGATGCAGAAATGACTTATCAGGACATTACCTGGTTTAGAGGGTGTTAGCCGTGAGGAGAGATTGGACACGCTTGGTCTGCTTTCACTCGAACGTTGGAGGCCGAGGGGCAACCTGATGAAAGTTTACAAAGTTATGAGAGGCATGGTTAGAATGGCGTCTTTTACCCAGGGCAGGGAGATGCTGGGTTTAAGGTAAAAGGGGGAAAGTTTAAAGGAGATATAAGAAGCCAGCCTGGAATGTGGGCCCGGGGAGGTGGTAGACACTGATACAATAGCAATGTTTAAGAGGCATGTTGGCACATGCATGAATACGTAGGGAATAGAAGGATACAGACCACAAAGAGGCAAGGATGCTTCTTTCTTTAGAAATGATCACGTGTTTGCATAGGCTGGGTGGGCCAGAGGGCCTATTCCTGTGCTGTACTGTCCTTTGTTCTTTGGAGGGCAGTGGTGTCGTGATAATGTCGCTGGGCTAAGCGATCCAGAATCTCAGGCTAATTTGGTAAACAATTAGCCGAATGGTGACCATTGTTAATCGTCAGAAAAATGGATCTTGTACACTCAGATCCTTTAGAGAAAGAAATCTGCCCATGGGCTGGCCTGTGCGTGACTCCAGCTGCACACAATGTGGTTGACTCACAGAACCACCCTGAGTATTACTGTGCAGAAGGAGGCTGTTCAGCCCATCGTGTTAGTACCAGCTCCCCAAATAAGCCTGACAACTTGTGACTCTGAACTGTCCTCTCGGCAAATAAGGATGCGCAAGAAATACTGGCCTAGCCAGTGAGGCTGACATCTCCAGAATGATTAAAATAAGGTTAACAATTGATCTCATTGCTATTTGCAGAAAGGAACTCTAAATCCCCATCACCTGTTGTCCATAGAGATGTTTCTTAATTTCACTCCTGAAAAATCAAGCTGTAATGTTTAAATAATAATCTCTTGTCCTAAACTCCACAACTACTGTCTGTTTACCCTAATCAGCTCTTTTAATGATTAGATTCCCTGCAGTGTGGAAACAGGCCCTTCAGCCCAACAAGTCCACACCGACCCTCTGAAGAGTAACCCACCCAGACCCAATCCCTTACCCTATATTTACCCCTGACTTGGCAATTTAGCACGGCCAATTCACCTTTTGGATCATGGGAGGAAACCCACGCAGACGCGGGGAGAATGTGCAAACTCCACAGACAAGTCACCTGAGGCAGGAATCGAACCCGGGTCCCTGTGAGACTGCAGCGCTAACCACTGAGCCACTGTGCTGCCCAGTTTGAGAACTTTGATAAACTCTGTCAATTCTATGGAGAACAATCCTGGTTTGCGTAATCTCCCCTTGTAATTTAACCCTGGAAATCTTGTTATTGTAAATCTATCCTGCGCTTCTATCATTGATTTCCTGTGTAAATCTACCCATAATGCCTCAGTCTAGTCAAGGCTTTGTACAGCTGAAACATAACTTCTACCCCTGCGTGTTCTAGTCATCCAAATATAAAGGCCAGCATTCTATTCATCAACTTGATTCCTCAAGACATTTTGATCGTCTCTGCACATGGACTCTAGCATTTCTTGAACTTCAACTGTTTCTAGTTTTCTCCCCCTCTCATATCAGGAGATCCACTTCCAGCCGAAAAAAATAGGACAACCTAATATCGGCCTACCTTGTAATTCATTCGCCGGAGGAGCATTGTGAGAGTTTGGAGATGTCGAGTGGGTTGCAGGGAGGTCACGCTGGCTTTGTTCGGAGAGTCTGTGATGTTAGCTGCTGTTGGTGAGGCACAGGGTGGAAACGAGATTTGGGTCTGGGCCAAGGAGAGTATTTTAGGTGACACCGGTGGTATTGGTTATGAGGACAGGAGTCATTGGGTAGACCGAATTGGAAGAAGATTAGTTCACTTGGTTAACTGTGAAGAGAGCTAGTAGGAAACAAGTGTATTAAAGGCTGTAGACCAGTGAGGAATGGATGCATTTATCACGGCCACAGTTATACAGGATGCTTTTTTGTGACTTGGAGCAGTTTATGGTGTGGCAGGAAAGATTGGCCTGAGCTTGAGAGACAATAATGTGTTCAAGAACTTTGGAGAAGGAAAGGAAGGGAATATCAAGACCCCAGAGTGATCCTGTGTTTGCCCCTGCGATGTACTGAGTTGGCTGATCTCTCAAAGGGCTGTGGGGTGAGGGGGAAGAAGACCAGAGTTCCTGCCACCTAGTGGAGGCTGCTGGAAGTGTCTGAATCATGGCTGAGTACAGGATGGAATTCCTACTTTAATCAGAAGCTCTTCCACACCCAAATAGCCCCTCAATGCTTTGCCATTTTGCCCCTCAGTTTCAGGGGCTGATTTCTAATCAGAAGCAGAGATAAACTCCAAATAAATGAAACCGAGAAGCACGTTTGGGTTACACGATGGTTTGAAGAGCTGGCTAAAGAGGCCTAGGTTTGTTCCTGAATAGAAAGGTAAACAAAGCTCCTTTCCAGAGATTGCACCTCCTGAGTTTACTCACCTGGATTGTGCTTCAGTGTAGCCTGTCCTTGCCCAGGCATCCTCAGCGACCTCTGATGTTACCCACTTGGTTCCGATTAATAGGCAGTTTCATAAATCTGCAAACCCAAACCTGGGAATCTGAACCTGAATCAGCCAATGCTGGAAACAGCAGGCTGAGCAGAAGGTTTAATCAGCTGCTCTGAACTCTGCCAATTCCTTTTACTGGCCTTGTGTTTATCTGTTTAAAGAAACTTGGAATCTTGAGAGCTTTAGGCCTACCCCTTCCACATCCCCCGGCTGTGTTCTCCCCCATCCTGGATTCAGCTCCACTGCCTCCCCTTGAAGGGTTGAATCTGTTCCAGTGTCACATTCCTGTCTGGTGTGTAGAGTCGCAGACACAGAAACAGACCCTTCAGTCCAGTTCATCCACGCTGAGCAGGTATTCTAAACTGATCTTGTCCCATTTGCCAGCATTTGGCCCATATCCCTCTAAACCCTTTCTCATCATGTATCCTTCCAGATGTCTTTTAAGTCTTGTATCTGTGCTGAAAGAGCATGAACCGTTTACCCCGACCAGCCCAACCCTTGGTAAACATTGTCTTGGCATCTCATGCTCAGCTTGGGAGCACTCCCCACGAGTGTGTTCCACATGACACAGGGGAGAATGGTGTCACCTGAGTGCAGGGCAGGCAGAGGAGGCTTCAGCTGAGCAGATACTTGCAGGACTACCAGCCAGACGCCAGGCCTGTGGATGAAGCTATGGTGGTCAGTCATTAATTCAACAAATACCGTGAACATCTGCACCATCTCATGTGCAATCCCCGATTTTAAGGCACTTCTGCACCAAATCTCTGCAAGGCAGTGAACAGCAGCCGTTTCTGATGACATTAAGCAATGATAAATCACAATTGCAGGTGGACTGTATATTTAGACAAATTGGCAATCTTCACTGAGTGCAGTCCTGTGTAACACGGCCCACTAACCGCTCCAGTCTGATACTGGAATCTGTCTGTGAGCATGTTTTCGACTTGGCTTCTTGGGATAGGCAGGGAGCAGGAAGCCAACCAGGAAAGAACCTGCCTTTAAAAACTGTCCAGTTGCAGGTGGATGACGTTACTCCCAGCAGAACGGTTAAATTTAAATACAAAAGGAAGGGACTTAGTCAAATCACCTCACAGCTCTTGTTTGGCGACATAGAATCATAGAGACGTACAGCAGGGAAACAGACCCTTTGATTCAACTCACCCATACCATCCAGATATCCTAACCTAACCTAGCCCTACCTGGCCCATATCCCTCTAAACCCTTCCTATTCATGTACCAGACGACTTCATGGAGCATGAGTCGGTTTTGGTTCACAATTAGGAAGACAGCCCTTGCCCTCCCCGCCATGCCTGTTCAGGAGTGTCCTTCATTTTAGGTTAGTTTAGATTACTTACAGTGTGGAAACAGGCCCTTTGGCCCAACAAGTCCACACCAACCCGCTGAAGCACAACCCACCCAGACCCATTCCCCTACATTTACCCCTGCCCCTAACGCGATTTAGCATGGCCAATTCACCTAACCTGCACATCTTTGGACTCAAGGGAGGAAACCCACGCAGACACGGGGAGAATGTGCAGACTCCACAGAGTCAGTCGCCTGAGGTGGGAGTTGAACCCGGGTTTCTGGCGCTGTGAGGCAGCAGTGCTAACCACTGTGCCACCGTGCTGCCCACAATGTTGTGTATCTTTCAGCTATCAGCGTTCTCTGTGTAAAACTAGATTGATCTGGTTTCCAGCTGTGAATGCTGGCTGACAGTTTTGGGGCGTGGAGCTGGGTGGGTTATTTTTAGTCTTGAGTTGGCCTTTCTCTTTGTCTGTTCACTCACTGGGTGAGGGTGTTACTGGCTAGGCCCGTATTGATTGCCCATTCCTAAATGCCCAGGGGAGAATACAAGTCAACCACACTGCTGCCACACGTAGGCCAGACCCGGAGAACTGATGGCAGATTGCTTCCCTAAAGGAAATGAGTGAACCAATTTTTCTTAATCATTGAATTCAAAATCCACCATCTCCCATGGCGGGATTTGAACCTGGGTCCAAGGTTTGGTTTTTTGAATTAACAGTCGAGTGATAATCCCACTAGGCCATGACCGGTTTGATGGTGCATTGTGGGTGAGGCGAGCAGACAGTTAGAAAGCACAAAGCTTGGTCTGCTGATAGATCGGAATCGGCTGATCGCCTCTGTTTCCATTCCAGGTACTCCACTGAACCAGGCTTCAGCCTACGAGGATCCCACCACCAGCCGTGATCCAAGTGAGTCCCTGATAGAATCGAGCCAGTCTCAGGAGGGGAAAAGGCAGCCAGTACACAGTGAAAGTACGGTGCGAGTGCCCATCAGGTCAATGTCAACTGAAGGGAGAGAGAAGCTGAAAATGTGTTGCTGGAAAAGCGCAGCGGGTCAGGCAGCATCCAAGGAGCAGGAGAATCGATGTTTCGGGCATAAGCCCTTCATCATGCCCGAAACGTTGATTCTCCTGTTCCTTGGATGCTGCCTGACCTGCTGCGCTTTTCCAGCAACACATTTTCAGCTCTGATCTCCAGCATCTGCAGACCGCACTTTCTCCTTGAAGGGAGAGAGAAGGCAGGTTCGTGTCCAGGGAGAGAACCTGCCTGTCTCCTTTCCGATGATCAGGAATCCTGCTGCCCATTGACTGCATTTTGACCTTCAATGTAAAGAGAACTAAAAAAAATCTGTCTTTATTTCTCTCCCTTCCTTCCCCCCGACCCCAATAGCTGAAGAATTGTGTGTGTACGTCAGCCTGTCCGCTGATGTTTGTAGACACATGCGGCTTTTTTTCCAAGATGCTTTAGCAATTTTACTCTTGTCTGTTTGTCCGTACTTTTCCATCTAGCTGTCTGATCCTATAGCATGGGTTCACCCCACTGCCTGGACAGTGCCTCGTCTATGTGAGCAGCAGGGCAGGAGTGTCTGGCAGTCTGATGTTCCGTTGCCTGTGGGAGGTAGACCAAGCCTATACCCACTGTCTCCCAGCTCAGTGTCGCCATGATCAGGGAAAGAGCAGATGTTAGCCACTGGCTACCTGAATTAATGGGATTTGCCCAACCCTGGACCAACGTTGCGATCTTATACAGTATTCTGTTTACTGATTGCATGTCCAGTAACTTATTTTTATGTTGAGTGGATTGGCGCAGCTCAGTGGCTCAGGGATCCGGGTTCGATCCCACCCTCGGGCGATTGTCTGTGTGAAGGTTGCACATTCTCCCTGTGTCTGCTCCAGTTTCCTCCCACTGACCAAAGATGTGCAGGCGAGGGTGGATTGGCCGCACTGAATTGCCCCATGGTATCCAGGGATGTGCAGGATTAGCCGTGGGAAATGCAGGGTTACAGGGGTGGGGTGGTTCTGGGTGCGATATTGTTCGGGGGGAGGGGGTCACTGTGGACTCGATGGGCTGAATAGCCTGCTTCCATACCTTGGGGATTCTAGGATGCTAGATTTATACGCTGTTGTGATGTTTCCCGCTCAGTTGTGTCCACATACTCTCTGTCCTGGCAGTGTCTTTAAACTGAAAGCACTTTAAACTCCCCAAGTGCTCCATGTGAGGTGACAGTAACCTGTGCTTTAATAAAGCACCGATAGATGGCCTCACCTTGGAAAGCTTTGGTCACTATCGGAGCTCCTCGGCCTTGTAACCATGTGTTTAATGTTTGTGTCAGGCTGGTGTGGTATGGATGATGTTACATAACCGTTGGAATGCTGTTTACAGTAACGTCTGGTTAAAAACCTCATCCAGACTCCCACCAGCTGGAACGTTGGTATTCCGTTGTTTTGATCCATACCTTGATACCATTCCTTCATGCCATCCAGTTTATTTTGAACCTCCACCTCCCCCTCCCTACCGAGCTTAGCTCTTCTCTCGCACATCTTGCCAACTGACTCTGAAATCCAGCCCTAACCCTGCACGCTTGTCCGAGTTTGTTCGTTCTAATCTGAGTGTGTACTTGAAGCCGGAATGGAGATGACTGGGAATGGCGGTGAGCTTCCAGGGTTGGGACCACGTCCTCTGAGCCAAGCTTTGAATTCCTGTCAGCTGCTGCCAGTCACACACGGGATGGGAGAATGCTGGCCTAGTGACAAGCGCCAAGGCCCAGTGGGTGAAGGCATTGGCTGCTTCAGTACTTGCAGCACCAGGACTGGCAGTCTCAAACTTCAGTGTCTCATCTGTGCTGAGTGCGTGGAGCTCAGCCCCATCTAACACTGGGGGGGTGGGAGGGGTATTATCGCTGAGCTCAGGGAGGAAGCCGGCATTAACATCACTCAGAGCTGACAGGAGGGAAAAACAGGCAAGTGAAAATTGCTGTTCCAAGGGTTAAGTTTCCAAATAATTTTGACTGCCAGACAAAATGTCTGGTCACCTGAGCTGTCCGTTTCTGAGATATGAAAATCATTGGAACATATCCACAACAGAATTATTCATTTGAACCACCTTAATCATAGTGCTGTCGCTGGAAAGATGCATAGGTGCTGTATGGCCCTGACAGGGATATGGGGGTCACCCCATGCCTCACTCTTTATTTATGTTCTACCCAGGAGAGCAGTCTGGGGAAGGGGGCAGATGTCGGTTAGGTCAGGGTTGGCGGAAGGGGAAGATTCGAAAGCTGGGACTATAACCTACTGACTGTGGAGTCTCCGTGTCAGTGCAAGGGAGGGTTAGACCGGCTCTCCTGTTGGGTGTCTGACTGCCCAGACTCGCTAGTTAGGAGCAGGCACTCAGCTGAGTTACTGGGCGGAGATTTGTGTCCATGGGAGATCACCTCGTGGAACGGAAGGGAGAGACTTGAAAGGATTAAAAAGTGCATTCAGTCAAACTATCACTAACTGCATTTAATGTGACTAATGGAAGCCAGAAGCAGCAGTCTCTCTCTGTACTAACGGTTAGTTGTAACAGGTTGTTTTTCTAATCGGAACAACAGCTGCTCTCCCTACAGCTAACTATTGAGTATAATCCTGTTGTAAACAGAGCAGGGTGCCTGTATCTGTGCCTGTTCTGATTCACATATTAACGTTTGTGTCTGATACCGCTTACCCCCTGCAGCCAGGAACCTTCGCCCATGTCCTGACAGTGAACAAGCTTGGAAAAGGTTCTGCCTGCTTCCTGGGGTGGCAGTAGGATTTAAACCATGTTTACTGAATGTTGCAGGATTTAGTGCTGGATTGACTTTGTTTTCCACTTTGTGATTTCTGCTTTTTCTCTCTCTCTCTCTCTCTCTCTCTGCCTGTTCTCTCTGCTCTGAAACATAACCAGCATGGTCTGTGATTGTGACCCATTCCCCATGTGCAGTCTCTCTCTGTCTGATGTCTTGTGTAACAGTGCGACCTTTATCTACCCTAATGACCTAGTCCTACTAATGTTTAACAATGAATGAAAAATATAATTGACAACCAAGTAATCTTTGCTCTTGTTTTGCACACTTTGCAATTAATTTGTCTGCTTATATTGCATTTATATGCAATTCCTATAGTAACATCATCTTTTGTGTTTTGATGTTGCTGTCAAATGATGCACAATGATGTATATGCATGTTAAATTTGGATAGCAAGAATCCTTTTTTTTAACAGCTAATAATAATTTTTTTCTTTCTTCTCACTCTTCCTACTTCCCTTTTTGCTCAATCAACGGCTTTAATTTTCTCTTTCCTCCCTCCCGCTGTCCTTTTCTCTCTCTGCCCCAACCCTACCCCCGTCCTTCCTGCCCTTTGTCTGTTCTCTCTCCCTCCCCTCTCCCCTCATTATTCCCTGTCCTGGAATTCGGTGTCCATATGATTTTCTGACGCGCTGAAGTTCTGATGCTGTCTGCTCCTCCTGTAGTGCCCAGTTTCTGTTGCACAGTGGGCGTTGACTGGAAGTCACTCACCACACCTGCCTGCTTGCCCCTCACCACCGACTACTTCCCAGACAGGCAGAGCCTTCAGAACGACTACACCGAGGGCTGCTACGATCTCCTCCCTGAGACCGACGTCGACAGGTCTGTCACACTCCTCACTGACCGTGAATTAACCGAGATATTTACAATGCTAAAGGGGACTGACAAAGTAAGCAGTGAGAGGGTGTTTGCCCTTGGGGTGCAGTCTGGAACGAGAGAAAGTGAGGTCCCCATAGTTTTTGGCCAAGGGATGACAGGTTAGTGGGTGGCACGGTGACACAGTGGTTAGCACTGCTGCCTCACAGCGCCAGAGACCCAGGTTCAATTCCCACCTCGGACAACTGTCCGTGTGGAGTTTGCACATTCTCCCCGTGTCTGTGTGGGTTTCCTCCGGGTGCTCCGGTTTCCTCCCACAATCCAAAGATGTGCAGGTTAGGTGAATTGGCCATGCTAAATTGCCCATAGTGTGAGGTGAAAGGGTAAATGTCGGGGAATGGGCCTGAGTGGGTTACTCTTTGGAGGGTCGGTGTGGACTTGTTGGGCCAAAGGGCCTGTTTCCACACTGTAAGTAATCTAATCTAAGTTTAAAACAGTTGAGGAGGAAGTACTTCTGTCGGAGGGTCCTGAATCTGCACGCTTTACTATCCCAGACTTCGGTGGGACTCTGTTTAAGGAGGAGGTAACTGATTTGTTAATTGCTGCTGGACTGAAGGGGTATGGAAAGTGGAGTTGAGGCCAAGGTGAGGTTGGCCATCAGCACTTCCAATAGCAGAGCAGGCTTCAAGGTTAGAATGGCCTCCTCCTAATTCTTTCCTCCTTGTGTTGAGATTAGACTCGGAGTTGCCAGCAGTTTTCAGGTAGACACCAGCAGGATGGGGGCAAGACGAGGAACGAGGGTGAGAGGGTGAGCTGTGTGATGGACAGACACAGTAATGAATTACTTTGATGACAATTCCCACTCCCTCCTCACTACAGTGGATTATATTTGTTTTATATATTTTTAAAAATGGTTTTAAGCTTTTTTTTTCAACTGATGCCTGTTAATTAGTTGTTAATTGATATGACCTGATGTTTGTATGTACACCACTGGGTGGAGTGGGCACTGTGACCGACAGAGTTTGAACTCGTTGCTGACTGACCAACAGCTCTGGTTCTTTCCAGCAGGTGGCAGTATTTTCCTACCCTGCAGGTGTGGCAGCAGAATTTCAGAGCGTATTAACGCTTCCCTCAAATTCCTACATTTATTTTCACCCAGGTGAAAGTGTGACTTAGATGTTTCCAGCGTTGGGGCTTGGAGACAGAAAGATGCAGGGGAGAGAGTGCTGTTAACTCACCAGGTTTGGTTGTGGCATTTTGAAACCCCATTTATTCTGGTGACTGTTGTCATTTGCACAGTACAGCTCTTCATGAACCATCCCCTACACTGAAGTAACTCCATCATTGTGATTCTGGGTCAGTATTTCCCCCTTCCAGTCCATGTGCCTTTACATCAGTACCAGAGCCATTACCTTTGATTGGAACGTTGGTTAATTATCCTCCTGCCTATTGAACTCTGACCCTGAAATGCACAATATTCCACGTTCACCTCTAAGTCAGTCGTGTTCTGCAAAGCAATGGGATTCACTGGAACTTTTGCTTCTGTAGTTGGTGCGTTGACATGTGAGAATGTATTGGGTCTTAAAGTAACAGCGCGGGCTCGTGCTGGGGAGGTCAAAGTTCGCAATGGCTCGCCCCTGACCTTTTAAACAGGTCAGGAATTGTAAGGACTCCTAACTTGCAATGGGATGCCACGTTTCCTGAGCCAGTGATTGCATTCTGTGACACTAAGCCAGTGTCCCCATCCTGGAGGGTTACAGATTTAACCAGTACAAAAACGCACACGGAATTCACAGTGTTACTCCGTTCAGCTTTTTATTGTTAATCACTTGGCGGGAGGGGTGGGTGGGGGTTGCTGAGTGGAGCTAGCCTGGTGCCCTGGATACAGACGCCAGCTGCTTTCTTTAAGAAAAGCACTAAAAAATGGGGAATCCTTCAATAAATTTATAAGGAGTTTATTGTCTTCACTCCTGGGCTGAGCATCACCAAGCATTTACTGCTTATCCCGAATTGCACGTGAGAATATGAGGGTGAACTACTGCCTTAAATTGCTGCTGTATCCACACAGGATGTGAGGAATGCATTTCCACAGGGTGAGCTCAGCAATGGGTGAGTGGCTAACTCCGGGTGACATGTGGCTTGGAGGGAAACTTGCAGGTGGTGGTGTTCCCTGCCGCCCCGGTGCTTCTCGCTGCTAGAGATGTTCAGTTTGGAAGGGGCTATCAAAGGATCCTTGGTGAATTGCTGCTGTGTACCCACTGCTGCCATGTTGAACAGGTAATGGACTGAGCAAAGGCTGTAGCTGGTGGATGAGGTTCCAATCAAATGGGCAGCTTTGTCCTGGGCAGGGTCGAGCTTCTCGAATGTTATTGGAGTTACACTCGCACAGGCCAGTGGGGAGTGTGCTCTCCCCCTTGGTTTGTGCCTTTTTTTAACGATGGACAGACTTTAGGGAGTCAGGGGGTGAGTTACTTGCTGCAATATTCCTAGCCCAGGACATGCTCTTGTAGCCGCTTATTTACCTGGTGAGGTCAGTTTTGTTCTGGTCAAGGGCGTTAACAGGATGTCGATAATGTGGTCTCAGTGATGGTGAGGACATTGAATGTCGAAGGGCAATGGTTCAGTTCTCTCTTGTCAGAGAGGGTCATTGATCTGGTAGTTGTGTGACATCACTACTGCTTCCAACCTATCAGCCCAAACCCGGGTATAGTTTCCTTTTGTTGAGCTGGAGGAGGTGGGTGTTGCTGGCTGGCCAGCATGGTTGCCAATCAGATGGTGAGGGTGAACTCCTCACCTTGAACCCCTGCGGTCAACCTGCTGTGGGTTGACCCATAATGCCCTCGGGGAGGAAATGCCACAATTTTGACCCAGCGACACTGAAGAAATGGCAATTTTTTTCCAAATCAGGATGGTCAGAATCGAGGGAAACTTTCAGGGGTTAGTGTTCCCCTGTATCTGCTGCCTTTTTCCCTCTCGGTGAAAGTGGTGGTGGGTTTGGAAAATGCTGTCTGAGGATCTTTGGTGAATGTCTGAAATGCATCTTGTAGACGGTACACACTGCTGCTACTGAGCATCGGTGGTGGGGGGAGGGGGTGCTTGAGGATGTGGGGTCAATCAAGGAGCTGGTTGGTCCTGGATGGTGTGAAATTTCCCGAGTGTTGTTGGAGCAGCCCCCAGCTCGGCAAGTGGGAGGTATTGCACCACACTCGTGCCTTGTGCCTTGTGCCTTGTAGATGGTGGACAGGCTTTGGGGAGTCAGGAGGTGGGTTACTCGCTGCAGTGTCCCTAACCTCTGACATGCTCTTGTCGCCACTGAGTGTCTGTGGTGAGTCCAGTTGAGGAGTTTCTGGTCAATGATAATCCCCAGGATGTTGGCAGTGGGGGTTTCAGTGATTGTAACCCCATTGGAGATTTCAGGGTGGTGATCAGAGTGTCTCTTTTTAGATTTTCCACACACAAAGCCATGCCTAAAGTCACCTCTCCAAATGCATAATCCTATCTCTCAGAATTCCCTCCAACAATTTACCCACCACTGATGTGAAGCTCACAGCTCTATAATTTCCAGGCTTCTCCCACACACACAATCTCTCTCTCGCTCACACACACACACAGACACAGACACAGACACAAACAAAATGAGGTCAGGAGCTGAGTGACCCTGGGGGATCCCAAACTGGGTGTCACTGAGCAGGTTATTGCTGAGCAGGTGCTGCTCGATAGCCCTGTTGGTGAGCCCTTCCATCACTTTTCCGAGGATTGGGAAGAGATAGACGGGAGTGGAATTGGCTGAGTTGGATTTGTCCTGCTTTTTATGTGCAGGACATACCTGGATAATTTGGCAGATGGCCAGGTAGATCCCAGTGTTGTCACTGTCCTGGGAGAACTTGGCTCGAGGAAGGGCATGTTGTGGAGCAGCAGCGTTCAGGAGCAGTGCCAGAATCTTGGCAGGGCCCATAGCCTTTGCAGTGTCCAGTGTCTCCAACTGTTTGTTGATGTCACATGGAATGAACTGAATTAGCTGAAGATTGGTATCTGTGATGGTGGGGAACCTCAGAAAGCGGCTGAGAGTGATCATCCAGTCGGCAGTTCTTGTGGGTGACGGTTGTAACTGCTCCAGGCTTGTCTCCATGAGCATCAGGCCTGGAGATGTTCACATACTGTTTCCGTTGGGGCTGAGTCGCCCTGTCTTGTTGGGATTGCCCCTTGGTTTTACCCACCCCTCCTACACGGTTCATTAAATGGGACTTGGTGCACAACTGGATCAGTCCTGGTTTGAGCTTACACAACACACGCTCCCCAGAACCTCCATCGTATTGTGTGGCAATCTTCATCGTGAAGATAGAATGTCTTCATGAGGGCTGTGTGGTCGTCATTCCTGTCATGGAGTCATGTACCTGCAGCAGGTAGATGGGTGAAGCTGACGTTGAGTATGATTTGTTCCCTCGACTGATTCACCAGCCCCTGCCACAAACCCGAATATTTTCTGGCAATTATGTCCTTGAAAGACTTAGCCAGTCTCAGTGAATGGTGTGAACAAACCACTGTTCTCCCAATCGTTACAGCACAGATGGAGACCATTGGGCCCATCGTGTCTGCCCCCTCTGTGTTGCTGATGGAGTCCCCCTCAGTGCTTCACTGTTGCTAAATTGGGTTGTCAGTTTTATTTGTCAGATGGCTTACCCGTGACCTTTGTTGCCTGGTTACCAATTAATGATATGGAAGAGGGTGTGGCATACAAGATTAGACCACATCATTGGGTCTTCGTATAACAGGCCATACAAGATCATCGTCACCTCTGAAGAGCCAATCCCACCATCAATCCTTGATGTTCAAAAGCATTACCATTGCTGAATCCTGACCTGGAATAGGCAGGAGCTAACCAGGTCAGAGGTGAGCAATCCTGCAGTGGGTAAGTGGGTAACATATCTCCTGTCTCCCCGAAGCCTGTCCGCCATCTACAGGGCACAAGTTAGGAGTGTGATGGAGTACTCCCCACTTGCCTGCTCCAACAACATGCCAGAAGCTTGACACCATCCAAGACAATGCAGCTTGATTGACTCCGCATCTACTCTCTTCACCGCCAATGGTCAGTTAGATCGCATAGAACCCCTAGAGGTGGGCCATTGGGCCCATCGAGTGCACACTGACCCTCCAAAGAGCTTCCCAATTTCCTATGGCTAACCCACCTCACCTGCACATCCCTGGACACCATGGTCAATTTAGCATGGCCAATCCATCTGACCTGTGGGAGGAAACCGGAGCACCCGGAAGAAACCCACGCAGACACAGGGAGAATGTGCAAACTCCACACAGACAGTCGTCAAGATGTACAGCACAGAAACAGACCCTTCGGTCCAACTCGTCCATGCTGACCAGATATCCCAAATTAATCTAGTCGCATTTGCCAGCACTTGGCCCATATTCCTCTAAACCCTTCCTATTCATATTCCTATCCAAATGCCTTTCAAATGTTGTAATTGTACCAGCCTCCACCACTTCCTCTGGCAGCTCATTCCATACACATACTACCCTCTGCGTGAAAAAGTTGCCTTTTAGGTCTCTTTTATATCTTTCCCCTCTCACCCTAAACCTATGCCCTCTAGTTCTGGACTCCCCCATCTTGGGAAAAGACTTTGTCTATTTATCCTATCCATGCCCCTCATGATTTCATAAACCTCTATAAGGTCACCCCTCAGCCTCCAACGCTCCAGGGAAAACAGCCCCAACCTGGTCAGCCTTTCCCTATAGCTCAAATCCTCCAACCCTGGCAACATCCTTGTAAATCACAATGACTTTCCTATAGGATGGGAATTCAAAATTGCACACAGTTTTCCAACAGTGGCCTAACCAACATCCTGTACAGCTGCAACATGACCCCCCAACTCCTGTTCTCAATATTCTGACCAATAAAGGAAAGCATACCAAACGTCTTCTTCACTATCCTATCTACCTGCGACTCCACTTTCAAGGAGCTATGAACCTGCACTCCAAGGTCTCTTTGTTCAGCAACACTCCCTAGGACCTTACCATTAAGTGTATAAGTCCTGCTAAGATTTGCTTTTCCAAAATGCAGCACCTTGCATTTATCTGAATTAAACTCCATCTGCCACTTCTCAGCCCATTGGCCCATCTGGTCTAGATCCTGTTGTAATCTGAGGTAACCCTCTTCGCTGTCCACTACACCTCCAATTTTGGTGCCATCCACAAACTTACTAACTGTACCTCTTATGCTCACATCCAAATCATTTATATAAATGATGAAAAGTAGTGGACCCAGCACCGATCCTTGTGGCACTCCACTGGTCACAGGCCTCCAGTCTGAAAAACAACCCTCCACCACCACCCTCTGTCTTCTACCTTTGAGTCAGTTCTGTATCCAAATGGCTGGTTCTCCCTGTATTCCGTGAGATCTAACTTTACTAACCAGCCTCCCGTGGGGAACCTTATCGAACGCCTTACTGAAGTCCATATAGATCACATCTACCACTCTGCCCTCATCAATCCTCCTTGTTACTTCTTCAAAAAACTCGATCAGTTTGTGAGACATGATTTCCCACGTACAGTAAACACTGATGCAAAATACTTGTTTAGTATCTCCCCCATCTCCTGTGGCTCTACACGTAGGCTGCCTTGCTGATCTTTGAGGGGGCCCTATTCTCTCCCCAGTTCACCTTTTGTCCTAAATGTATTTATCACCCATGGGTGGAGTTGAGCTCAGGACCCTGGTGCTGTGAGACAGCAGTTCTCACCACGGTGTTACTGTCCAACATGTACTATATCCAAGATGCACCAAAGATCCTCAGGGAGCACCTTCCAAATTCACAACTACGTCCATCTGGAAGGACAAGAAGGGTACCAGACACAGGAGAACACCATCACCTGCAAATTCGCCTCAAAGCCACTCACCATCCGGACTTAGAAATATATGGCTCTTTCTTCAACGTCGGAGGTCAAAGTCCTGGAATCCGCCCCCCACCCCTCAACCCCCACCCAAAGGCGTTGTGTGTCAACCCATAGCATGTGGACTGCAGTGTTTCCAAGTGGCAGATCATCCTCACCTTCTGAAGGGCAACTGGGAAAGGACAGTGAATGCTGCCTCAACCAGAGATGTCCACAGGCAGTGAGCAGAAATTAAAATTCCAGCTAAGGTGGTCAATTCAACCAAACTCTGGCCATCGAGGGGCAGACAGCCTTCCTTCAGGTACTTTAATCTACCTGCTCAGGTACGTTATCACCCGCCCGCCCCCCGGGTGAACCCAGAACACCGCCACTATGACTCAAGAGTGTCTACAAAGGTGTTTTTTAATCACACTACCCATTGCAATCACATGACATCCAAAACGTTTCACAATGGAATCCTTCGTATAGGAAATTTGCAAACAGCAAGCTTACACAATCAGTCAGATAAACCCACTTTAGTGGTGTCAGTTGAGGGATAGCTATTGGGCAGGACACCAGGAAGAATGCTCATAGCTTTTGGAATAATGATTAGTGGGCGGCATGGTGGCATAGTGGTTAGCACTGCTGCCTCACAGCGCCTGAGACCCGGGTTCAATTCCCGACTCAGGCGACTGACTGTGTGGAGTTTGCACGTTCTCCCCGTGTCTGCGTGGGTTTCCTCCGGGTGCTCCAGTTTCCTCCCACAGTCCAAAGATGTGCGGGTCAGGTGAATTGGCCGTGCTAAATTGCCCGTAGTGTTAGGTAAGGGGTAAAAGTAGGGGAGTGGGTGGGTTACGCTTCGGCGGGTTGGTGTGGACTTGTTGGGCCGAAGGGCCTGTTTCCACACTGTAAGTAATCTAATCTAATCTAATACTGTGGGATCATCGAGTCCACCTCCGAGTAAATACAGCATTGTGCACCCCCTCCCCATCCAACTATTCATCAGTGCAGAACAGTGTCAGTGCCACAGGCTGTTAGCCGAGGTTTCACACACCTATCCTTGGGTAGCACCTACCCCCTCCCCTCGCTGACTGGTCTCTTTATTTCTGCCGTCACTGGAACGTTACCATCTTTAAACTGACTTTCAAGCCCTGATGAGCTTCCTGTTGGGCGGCAGTAACGTAGAGCTGGGAAAAGGCGCACTCTCTTGGACAGGATTTGAGGAGGCTTCTCAAAACGAAGGACAGGATTGGGAAGGGTTTTACCAGAATGTGGGGCGACACCGGCCCAAAGTTTTGCCAGTGAAGATTGCTGAGGGTGACCACTCAAAACCAGGGGCAGCTTGATGGCTCAGTGGTCAGCATGGCCGCCTTCCCGTGCATTGATGCAGGAAGATGTGCTGGATTTACCGAGTGTACCTAACGGGAGGTGTAGCTGAAATATAAATGGGAAAGGAGCTCATTCTCTGTCGCATTAGAGCAACAAGATTTCAGTTTGTCCTTGGGTCGATAAACTAAACACTCCTTTACAGCAGACTGGGCAGGTTTCGGCCTGTGGGAGTTCTGTTTCCATGGCGATGTGGAGGCTGGAGCTGGACACTTGCTGCCCCAGTGGCAGTTCTTACTGTAGGCCTGAAAGAAAGAGCGTTTCTCTGACCTTTTGTGTTCTCCTGGTTTGTAGGAGAGATGAAGACGGACCTGTCATGACAGCGCAGCAGGTGTTTGAGGAGTTTATTTGTCAGCGCCTGATGCAGGGCTACCAGATCATCGTCCAGAGCAAGAACAGGCTATCGAGCAGTGCAGCCTCAGCCCCTCTCAGCAGCAGCCCCCTCTACACTCGCGGTAAGGAGCCCTTCCATTTGGTAGGTTTCCACGTGGCGCCGGGTGCCTATTCGGAGAGTTTCTCTCCTGTATATACCTGCACTTGCAAGAGTGGGCCAGACTGACTGCGGTCCCCTGAACTGCTCAATAGCCTTCGTACCCTGAACCTAAACGGGAAGGAGTCTGGGCTGGGCTGTAAGAGGTGAGTTAGAGCCCAGACCCTGTCTTCAGCAGGGAGCGAATTCAGCACCAAGAGAGAGGAAAGGTTGGACGGACGTAAAACCTTTATCCAACTGATGGGGTATTAGCCCCGATGGTGGGTATTTGTTTGACCCCGTCCTCCTCGTTAAGGTGGGGGTGTGAGAGTACTGATGTTACATTAGGGACAATCCATGCCCGTCCCTTCATTAATCCGGCCTCCGCATCACTAACCCACCATGCGGGTATCCCACCTAGGTTTGGTGCCACCTCTTCCCTCAGAGATGTCATTGCAACAGCATGGTGGCTCAGTGGTTAGCGCTGCTGCCTCACAGCACCAGGGGCCCAGGTTCAATTCCAGCCTTGGCCGACTGTCTGTGTGGACTCTGCACGTACTCCCTGTGTCTGCGTGGGTTTCTTCGAAATGTTCCGGTTTCCACCCGCAATCTGAAGATGTACCGGCTAGGGTGGATTGGCCATGCTAAATTACCCATAGTGTTCAGGGGTGTGTAGGTTAGGGTGGATTGGCCATGCTAAATTACCCATAGTGTTCAGGGGTGTGTAGGTTAGGGTGGATTGGCCATGCTAAATTACCCATAGTGTTCAGGGATGTGTAGGTTAGGGTGAATTGGCCATGCTAAATTACCCATAGTGTTCAGGGGTGTGTAGGTTAGGGTGGATTGGCCATGCTAAATTACCCATAGTGTTCAGGGGTGTGTAGGTTAGGGTGGATTGGCCATGCTAAATTACCCATAGTGCTCAGGGATGTGTAGGTTAGGGTGGATTGGCCATGCTAAATTACCCATAGTGTTCAGGGGTGTGTAGGTTAGGGTGGATTGGCCATGCTAAATTACCTATAGTGCTCAGGGGTGTGTAGGTTAGGGTGAATTGGCCATGCTAAATTACCCATAGTGTTCAGGGGTGTGTAGGTTAGGGTGGATTGGCCATGCTAAATTACCCATAGTGTTCAGGGGTGTGTAGGTTAGGGTGGATTGGCCGTGCTAAATTACCCATAGTGCTCAGGGATGTGTAGGTTAGGGTGGATTGGCCATGCTAAATTACCCATAGTGTTCAGGGGTGTGTAGGTTAGGGTGGATTGGCCATGCTAAATTACCCATAGTGCTCAGGGGTGTGTAGGTTAGAGTGGATTGGCCATGCTAAATTACCCATAGTGCTCAGGGGTGTGTAGGTTAGGGTGAATTGGCCATGCTAAATTACCCATAGTGCTCAGGGGTGTGTAGGTTAGGGTGAATTGGCCATGCTAAATTACCCATAGTGCTCAGGGATGTGTATGTTAGGGTGAATTGGCCATGCTAAATTACCCATAGTGTTCAGGGGTGTGTTGGTTAGATGCATTAGTCAGAGGTAAATACAGAGTAATAGAGTAGGGGAATGGGTCTGGGTGAGTTACTCTTTGGAGGGTCAGTGTGGACTTGTTTCCTCACTGTAGGGAGTTTATGATTCTATGATTCCACGATTCACCCATCCTCCGGGGATGTGGGGCAGCTATTATAAACCTCATCTGGTGCTCAACACTAAGCGCTCCTGCACATGGCTGCCTGTAGCTGCTGTGGTAATGGACTTTGCCCCCTTGCTCTGACTCCATTTGGTGAAGCCTAGCTGGTCAGAATGCTCCCGGTCCGGGTCAGGGCCAATGCTGCAGCTTGTAACTCCGGCCCCAACAACTGCCCTTCCTGCGTTCGTGTGGCTTCCCATGGCGTCCCCACGCTGTCATCCTTAGAGGTGTCAAGTTGGCCAGCATGCTTTGAAAAGCTGGAGCGGGTTTGCACCCAGTTGAAATGGAAACCCAATCCAACTGAAGCCCTTAAAGATGGATACTTCAGATGGGTCAGTTTTTGTCCAGTATGTGCAGGAGGATTTCGTGACACAGTATGTAGACAGGCCAACAAGGGGCGAGGCCACATTAGGTTTGGTACTGGGGAATGAACCAGGCCAGGTGTTAGATTATGAGGCAGGTGAGCACTTTGGTGATAATTTGGTTGTGTTTACTTTAGTGATGGAAAGGGATAGGTATATACCGCAGGGCAAGAGTTATAGCTGGGGGAAAGGCAACTATGATGCGATTAGGCAAGATTTAGGATGCATAGGATGGGGAAGGAATCTGCAGGGGAAGGGCACAACTGAAATGTGGAGCTTGTTCAAGGAACAGCTACTGTGTGTCCTTGGTACATAAATACCTGTCAGGTAGGGAGGGAGTGGTCGAGCAAGGGAAAGTTGGTTTACTAAAGATGCTGAATCACTTGTCAAGAGGAAAAAGGCTTCTGTAAAGATGAGACATGAAGGCTCAGTTAGGGTGCTTGAGAGTTGCAGGTTAGCCAGGAAAGACCTAAAGGGAGAGCTAACAAGAGCTCGGAAGGGACATGAGAAGTCTTTGGTAGGTAGGATCAAGGAAAACCCTAAAGTTTTCTATAGCTATGTCAGGAATAAAAGAATGACTAGAGTAAGTTTAGGGCCGGTCAAGGACAGTAATGGGAAGTTGTGCGTGGAGTCCAAAGAAATAGGAGAGGTGCTAAATTAATATTTTTGTCAATATTCACAAAGGAAGAAGAAAATGTGGTGGAGGACAACACTGAGATACAGGTTATTAGACTAGGCGGGATTGAGGTTCACAAGGAGGAGGTGGTAGCAAATCTGGAAAGTGTGAAAATAGATTAGGCCGGCTGGGATTTATCCTGGGATTCTTTGGGAAGCCAGGGAGGGGACTGCAGAGCCTTTGGCTTTGATCTTTATGTCATCATTGTCAACAGGAATACTGCCAGAAGACTGGAAGATAGCAAATGTTGTCCCCTTGTAATAATACAATTACAACTCTGGTAATTATAGACCTGTGAGCCTTACTTCGGCTATGTGTAAGTGTTGGAAAGGATTAAAAGAGATGGGATTTCTCATCATCTAGAAAGGAATAATTTGATCAGGGATAGGCAATACAGTTTTGTGAAGGGTAGGTCATGCCTCACAAACCTTGTTGAGTTCTTTGAGAAGGTGACCAGACAGGTGGATGAGGGTAAAGCAGTTGATGTGGTGTATGTGGATTTCAGTAAAGTTCCCACGATAGGCTATGGCAAAATATAGAGACATGGGATTGAGGGTGATTTAATGGTTTGTATTAGAAATTGGCTAGCTGTAAGAAGACAGAGGGTGGTGGTTGACGGGAAATGTCCACCTGGAGTTCGGTTACTAGTGGTGTACCACAAGGATCTGTTTTGGGGCCACTGCTGTTTGACATTTTTATAACTGACCTGGATGAGGGCATAGAAGGATGGGTTAGTAAATTTGCGGATGACACTAAGGTCGGTGGAGTTGTGGACAGTGCTGAAGGATGTTGTAGGTTACAGAGGGGCATAGATAAGCTTCAGAGCTGGGCTGAGAGGTGGCAAATGGAGTTTAATGCGGAAAAGTGAGAGGTGATCCACTTTGGAAGGAGTAACAGGAATGCAGAGTTTTCCTGAGCTAATGGTAAGATTCTTGGTAGTGTCGACTATGTACATAGCTCCCTAAAAGTTGCCACCTGAGTTGATAGGATTGTTCAGAAGACTTTACGGTATGTTAGCCTTTATCGATGGAGGGATTGAGTATCTGAACCATGAGGTTATGTTGCAGCTGTACAAAACTCTGGTGCAGCCGCACTTGGAGTATTACGTACAGTTCTGGTCACTGCATTATAGGAAGGATGTGGCAGCTTTGGAAAGTGTGCAGAGGAGATTTACTAGGATGTTACCTGATAGGGAGGAAAGGTCTAATGAGGAAAGGCTGAGGGACTTTCATTACAGAGAAGAAGGTTGAGAGGTGACTTAATTGAGACGTACAAGGTAATTAGAGGGTTATTTAGGGTGGACAGGGAGAACCTTTTTCCTTGGATGGTGATGGCTAGCACAAGGGGACATAGCTTTAAATTGAGGGGGTGATAGATATAGGACAGATGTCAGAGATAGTTCCTTTACTCTGAGAGCAGTAGGGGCGTGGAACACACTGCCTGCAACAGGAGCAGACTCACCACCTTAAGGCCATTTAAATGGTCATTGGATAAACATATGGACGAAAATATGTAGCTTAGATGGGCTTCAGATTGGTTTCACAGGTCAATGTAATATTGAGGCTTGAAGGGCCTGTACTGTGCTGTACTGTTCTATGGCAGGCAGAAATGATCCTGAATGATAAGATGGCGAAAGGTGTCAGTGTGAGAGAGAGCTCACTTTCCAGACGGAATCTCGGTAAGTAGATGAACAGATCATGGAGTGGCTGGGCAGGGGGTTATAAGACCAACTCCTCCTCCTAGTCCATCATTTGGACAGCGTGGTGGCCCAGCGGTGTGCACCGCTGCCTCACAGCACCAAAGACCTGGGTTTGATTCCATCCTCAGGCAACTGTCTGTGTGGGGTTTGAACATTCTCCCGTGTCTGTGTGGGTTTCCTCCGGGTGCTCCAGTTTCTTTCTACAGCCCTAAGATGTGTAGGTCAGGTCAATTGGCCGTGCTAAATTGTCCTGTAGAGTCCAGGGATGTGCAGGCTCGGTGGGTTAGTCGTGGGAAATGCAGGGATGGGGTTGGTGGAATGCTGTTTTGGAGGGTCAGTGTGGACACAATGGGCTGAATGGCCTGCTTCCACACTGTAGGGATTCTATGATCATTGGGGAGTAAAAGGTCAATGTTTAACCCATTGACCTCCTTGTCCCTGTGACAGTGAGGGCAAGTGTAATGTTGAGCTATGAGTCGAAAGTCAGTGTGTACCCGAAGAATAAATCCAAGCCCCCACCTTCTCATGAACGCCATCAGCCTCTGGGCTCTAACGGTTCTCTGAGCTAGATCCCCTGAGCCTCTGGGCTCTAACGGGTCTCTGTGCTCGATCCCCTGGGCTCTAACAGGTCTCTGTGCTAGATCCCCTGGGCCTCTGGGCTCTAACGGGTCTCTGTGCTTGATCCCCTGGGCTCTAACGGGTCTCTGTGCTCGATCCCCTGGGCCTCTGGGCTCTAACAGGTCTCTGTGCTAGATCCCCTGGGACTCTGGGCTCTAACGGGTCTCTGTGCTCGATCCCCTGGGCCTCTGGGCTCTAACAGGTCTCTGTGCTAGATCCCCCGGGACTCTGGGCTCTAACGGGTCTCTGTGCTAGATCCCCTGGGCCCTATCAGAAAGATGAATTAGACACACTGCACTTAATTGAAGACATCTTTCCAGATGAACTTCAGTTCTGAAATAAAATCTGAGCAATGCAGATGCTGGAAATCTGAAATACCAACAAAAACCTGTCTTTTGTGGAGAGAAAGACCGTATTTTGAGTTCAGTGTGACAGATGTTAGCTCTATTTCTCTCTGCACAGATGCTGCCAGAGCTGCTGAGTTCCTCCTGCCCTTGCTGGGTTTGGTTTAGTTGTGGAATGTCTGTGCAGTGACCTGTGTGTCATCCTCACGCCTGCAGGTCTGGTATCCAGGAACAAGCTGGAGGAGGAGGAGACTGCCTTTTGGCTGAGCATGGGCCGCACTTTCCATAAGGTCTGCCTCAAGGACAAGATCATCACCGTGACCCGCTACCTGCCCAAGTAAGTGGGGAGCAGCTGGTCCAGCACTGCCGTTTACATGGCTGGGGTAATTTAACCCAGGCTGGGGTGGGCATTTTTCCATTTTTTTTTGTGTCTTCTGCAAAGCAAGAGGAGACCACGAGCCCCGATTGGCAAACGAGAGCGGAGCTGGAGATTTGAACGTGGACCACTCAGGGTTACAGTACCAATTGTCAGCCCCGGGCACGTTGATCCCAGTTGGTAGAGCGAGTTTAAATCCCTCAGCACAGCCAAAGCATGTCTGAGCAGAGTGCTCCCCCAGCTCACAGACTGCACAATACGAGTCTGTGTGAGCAGAAAGGAGCAAGATAAATTGCATTTATGTAGCATCCTTTCAAAGCAGTCACTGAAGTGTACACTACCTTTCATGACACGGCTACCTGTACTTTCCCTTCCCTTGTGGTTAGCTTACACTCCTGATGGAATTGATGACAAGATACCAGCATGCATAGGGAACTGCCTCATTGACAGAAAACAGATAAATGGTCGTTCTCAGGTTGGCAATCTGTAACTAGTGGAATGCTAAGGTACAACGCACCAAATGGCCTCTTTCTACACCATTACACGCTTCTGTGATTCACTGCTGGTGGCTTGGCTATTTGCAATGTTTACCCACGGCCTGGATGAAGGGACTGAGTGCTTAGAAGCCAGTTTCCAAAGATAGGTGGAAAAGGATGCAGAGACAGGTTAGGTGAGTGAAACAGTGGAGTATCATGTGAGAGAATATGAGGCTGTGTGCTTACACGGGAAGATTAATAAAGTAGAATACAATGTGGTGTGAGACTGCCGAACACTGTGGTACAGGGGGATCAGAGACCCTTTTACAAAGAGTCAACACGTAGGGATAGCAAGTAGAAAAACAATTGGGATGTTGGCCTTTGCTACAAAGGAGGGGGGATTGTTAACATTGGGAGGTCTCGCTGCAGCTGTGCAGGCCATGGGTAGGACAGTTGTCCACAGTTGTGGTCTCCTTCCTTACGTAAGGGATGCACTTACATTGGAAGCAGTTCAGTGTCGCTTCCCTCGGCCGATTCCTTGGAGAATGTGGTTGCCCTGTGAGGAGGGGGTTGAACAAATTGTGCCAAGCCTTGTTGAAGTGGAGAGGAAGGAGAGGTGACCTTCTCGAGCTGTCTTGACCGGCTGGATGCTGAGAGGATGATCCATGTGGCAGAATCTAGAACGAGGGGGCACAGTTTATAATAAGAGGCTGAAGCAGGTGCTGGAACCACGGGCTGTGTTGGAAGTGTCTATTTTTAGTGCTGCTTTCATTCTGGGAAGGTATGCTGACCAAACTCCCTTAAAACCTATCAAGGCAATAGTCTAAGCAGTAACTTTTATCTTAGTTAAAGGCAAGTGTAAGGTGCTATGTTCCAGTTGTGATTTGTTGGTCAAACTACTTGGCTTTAAGCAACACACGCTTTATTCTTGTACCACAGCTAAAATACAGACAAACAAAAGAATTGGCATAACTAACTCTATCGAATTACTTCACAAAATAATACATTATTTAATGACTAATCTAATGTTCCAATTGGCAGAGGCAAATTCAGCAAAACAGATTTCCTTCACTTGCTGTCTCCAGTCCAGGAGAAGGAACTCTAACAGAATAAATCTAGCAGCAGAGAGAGCGCTCAAGCGTTTTGCAACAGCAGAGCGAGACAGCTGTATCTAGCAGCTTCAACTCCAAAACCCCAACTTCACCAACTGGAACATAAAACAGTACAGCATAGTACTGACCCTTCGGCCCTCGATGCCTTTTATCCTACTCAGACTAACCTACATACACTTCAGTTTTCTATCATCCATGTGCCTCTCCAAGAGTTGCTTAAATGTCCCTAATGTATCTGACTCTAATAGCACCACTGACAGTGCATTTCACACACCCACCACCATCTGTGTAAAGAACCCATCTCTGACATCTCCCCTAAACCTTCATCCAATCACCTGAAAATTAAGCCTCCTCGTGCTAGACATTTCTACCCTGGGAACAAGTCTCTGGCTATCCACTCTATCAACGCCTCTCATCATCATGTACACCTCGAACAAGTCACCTCTCATCCTCTTTTGCTCCAATGAGGAAAGTCCGAGCTCCCTCAACCTTTCTTCATAAGACATGCCCTCCAGTCCAGGCAGCATCCTGGGAAATCTCCTCTGCACTCTCTCTAAAGCTTCCACATCCTTCCTAAATGAGGCGACCAGAACTGAACACAATATTCCAAGTGCGGTATAACCAGGGCACTATAGAGCTGCAGCATAACCTCGAGGCTATTACACTCGATCCCCTTGCTAATGAAAGCCAACACACCATACACCTTAACAACCCGATCAAGTTGGGTGGCAACTTTGAGGGATCTATGGACGTGGACCCCAAGATCCCTCTGTTCCTCCACACTGCCAAGAATCCTGCCTTTAACCCTGTATTCTGCATTCACAGTTGACCTTCCAAAGTGAACCACTTCACGCTTTTCCAACTTGAACTCCATCTGCCACTTCTCAGCCCAGCTCTGCATCCTGTCAATGTCCCGCTGCAACCTACAACAGCCCTCCACACTATCCACAACTCCACCAATCGTTTGTGTCACCGGCAAACTTACTAATACACCCTTCCATTTCCTCATCCAAGTAATTTATATAAATCACAAAGAGCAGAGGTCTCACAATATATCCCTGCGGAACACCACTCGTCACCGAGCTCCAGGCTGAATACTTTCTGTCTACTATCACCCTCTGTCTTCTATAGGCCATCCAACTCTGTATCCAAACAGCCACATTTCCCTGTATGCCATGACTCCTGACTTTCTGAATGAGCCTACCGTGGGGAACCTTATTAAATGCCTTGCTCAAATCCATGTAAACCACATCCACTGCTCTACCTTCATCAATGTGTTTTGTCACACCCTCAAATAATTCAATAAGGCGTGTAAGACATGACCTGCCCCTCTCAGAGTCGTGCTGACTACCTCTAATCAGACTATGCTTTTCCAAATAATCATAAATGCTGACTCTGAGTCCTCTCCAATACTTTGCCCTCCACTGACATAAGGCTGATAGGTCTGTAATTCCCAGGATTATCCCTACTCTCTTTCTTGAACAAGGGAATAACATTTGCCATCCTCCAATCATCTGGCACAACTGCAGTGGACAGTGAGGACACAAATATCATGCCAAAGGTGCAGCAATCTCCTCCCTCGCCTCCCGTCTGGCCCAGGGGGGTTTATCTATCCTTATGTTTTTCAAAATTTCCAGCACATCCTCCTCCTTAACATCAACCTGTCCAAGTGTGTCCGTCTGTTTCACACTGTCCTCACAAATGACACGGTCCCTCTCACTAGTGAATACTGAAGCAAAGTATTCATTAAGGACCTTCTCTACCACCTCCAACTCCAGGCATAAGTTGGCCTCACTATCCCTGATTGGCCTTACCCTCACTCTGGCCATCCTCTTGTCCCGTACATGAGTGAGGGACTTCCCTTAATCCTATCTGCCAAGGGTTTTTCATGCCCCCTCCTAGCTCTCCTAAGTCCATCCTTCAGTTCCATCCTGACTACCTTGTAACCCTCTAAAGCCCTGTCCGATCCTTGCTTCCTCAACCTTAAGGAAGCTTCCTTCTTTCTCTTGACTTGATGTTCCACATCCCTTGTCACCCAAGGTTCCTTCGTCCTACCATCCCTTCCTTGCCTCAGTGGGACAGACCCATCCAGCACTCGCAGCAAGTGTTCCCTAAACAACCGCCAGATTTCTGCCCTGCACTTCACTGAGAATATCTGCTCCCAGTTTATATTCCACAGTTCCTGTCTAATAGCATTGTAATTCCCCCTCCCCCAATTAAATACTTTCCCATACCGTCTGCTCCCATCCCCCTCCATGCCTATAGTAAAGGTCAGGGAGTTGGGATCACTATCACCGAGAGATCTGACACCTGGCCTGGTTTGTTGCCAAGCACCAAATCCAATATGGCTCCTCTCTAGTCGGCCTATCTACATATTGAGTCAGGAATCTTACCTTGACACACCTGGCAAAATCTACTCCATCCAAACTCTTTGCACTAAGGAGGTTCCAATCAATATTGGGGAAGTTGAATTCACCCACAACAACAACCCTGTTACTTCTGCACCTTTCCACAACCGCAGGGTCTGTTTCCATGCTGTACACCTCTATGACTCTGTCTGTCCCCCAGTCTGCTCCTCTGTGTCTCTGTTGCGAGTGGGGGATCTATTGAAAACTCCCAATCAAGTGACTGCTCCTTTCCTGTTTTTGACTTCCACCCAGACTGACTCTGCTGACAAACCCTCCTCAACATCCTCCCTCTCTGCAGCTGATACTAGCCCTGATTAACAATGCCACACCCCCCCACCTCTCCCTATTCCTTTTGAAACATCTAAACCCTAGAACATCCAGCAGCCATCCCTGCCCCTGTGCTTTCCAAATCCCTGTAACAGCCACAATACCGTAGCTCCAAGCACTGATCCATGTTTTGAGTTTGTCACTCTTCTTCCTGACCCTTATTTCATTAAAACAGACACACTTCAACCCATAACACTGACTGTGCCTTTGCCCTGTCAACTGTCTATCTGTCCTTGCAGACTCTCTGCAACTATATCTGACTGTCACCACCTACTCCATCATCTGATGCTGAGCTCCACTTCTCACCCTCATGCTAATCTAGTTCAAACCTCCTTGTTTTTATCTGAAAGCTAAAATCAGAACCCTGGGTGTGTGTGAGCCGGACTCTACCCACTCACCCTTCCTATGCCAAATTTAAAAAAACCCAAAGTTATTTGCTGAGTTTCCACTCAGCTCGGCACTGGCTTTTCAACACCCGCTCCTCAAGGGAGCCAGGACAGAACAAATCCCATGTAAAGGCACATTACCCCACAATACTCAGCTTAGCGTCAGGCTCACTGCACTCCAATGGCAGATTTCAAGGTAACCGGTGGGACCCATTGAGTGTCAGGCCAGGATGGCTAACAGCCCAGACCAACTCTCTCTGAGTTCTCTTGCCAGTTCTCCCATTCTCTCTTGGACGGTCTAGCCCTCCCACCTCATGCCTCATCTCTGCCCCCACCCAATCCCTATGCCACCTCAGTGTCTCTCAAGCCTCCCCAACAGACTTCCACGTTACCCTCCATGCCAACTCAGGGCCCTTCCACATTCAGCCAGCATCATGTGGGGCCTTGCTTTGTGGTGTAGGATTCAGGCAGTAGGGGATGGGATATGGGAGGGTGTACAGATGTGGGGTGCAGAAGGTGGCGTCAGGTGGTTGGCAGGGTTTAGATTAGTGTTGAAAATGCGTTGCTGGTTAAAGCACAGCAGGTCAGGCAGCATCCAAGGAATAGGAAATTCGATGTTTCGGGCATAAGCCATTTGCTACAGTGTGGACACAAGCCCTTCAGCCCAACAAGTCCACACTGACCCTCTGAAGAGCAACCCTCCCAGACCCATCTCCCTCTAACTAATGCACCTAACACTGTGGGCAATTTAGCATGGCCAATTTACCTGACCTGCACATCTTTGGATTGTGGGAGGAAACCGGAGCACCCGGAGGAAACCCACGCAGACACGGGGAGAACGTGCAAACTTCACACAGACACCCAAGGCTGGAATCGAACCCAGGTCCCTAGCACTGTGAGGCAGCAGTGCTAATCACTGAGCCACCATGCCGCCCTTAGTTAGCTGGGTTCAGAGTGTGATTGCCTGGGGAGGGCTGTCAGGGAGACCTCTTTGTGAGTGATAGAGTTGGGAGGGGCAGTTGAACAGTTCCCTTGATGTTAGCCTCAGTTTTAACTCTGTCCAACATTTTACAAAATTGTTACGGCACCAAAGGAGGCCATTTGGCAAATCGTGCCGACAGTGATTCTGTTGCCTAGCACCAAACTCCTGCTTTCCCCCCACACTCTTTCTGTCCAAGTAACCATCAAATACCCCTCCCGAATGCCTCAATTGAACACATTTCCAAGCAGTGCGTTCCAGACCCTCACTATTTGTGATGTAAAGGAAGACTATCTTTCATCACCCTTTGCTTCTTTCACTTTAAATCTATACCCTCTCCATATTTTCTTTTATGAGCAGAAGCGGTTTCTCCCTGTGTAATCTCACCGGCCCTACTTTTGATCTTGAAAGCCTCCATCAGCTGCCCTCTCAACCTCCTTTCCAAAGGGAACAGACCCACTGTCTACCCTCACTCCCGAAGTTGCTCATTCCTGCTGCCTGTTCTTGTAAATGGCTTCTGCACTCTCTCTAATACATTCACATCCTCCCTGTGATACGGCGCCCATGACTGTACATAGGAACAAGGAATTGGTGAGGGATGGTAGGGAGACAGGAAAGGAGGGATTGCAGATATGGGGAGGGTGAGGGCATTGTACAGTGGCTGTGACTGACTGAGGATGGCTGTATTTTCATTCCTGATGAAGGGCTGATGCCCAAAACGTTGACTCTCCCGCTCCTCGCCTGACCGGCTGTGCTTTTTCAGCGCCACGTTTTTTCGACTGATCTTGCAGTCCTTATTTTCTCTCAGCGGCTGTATTCTCTGTCTGACACAGGTATCCTTATGAATCAGCTCAGGTCCAGTACACCTACAGCCTGTGCCCACCACATTCCAACACGGAGTTTGTGTCATGCTGGGTAGAGTTCTTACACGAGAGGCTGGAAGAGTACAAGTGGAACTACCTGGACCAGTATATCTGCTCGTCAGGCTCTGAGGATTTCAGGTAGATATCTCCACCACCTCTCCTTCCTGCCCACCTTCCTGCTCCCTTGAAGGTTCTGGTTCCTCTGTCAGACCCTCCAGAAGTTGTTCTGCTGTGGAGCACAAACCTCAGACACAGGTAAAGGATGCAGCTCAGTGCCAGAATCGCACCGAGAGGAGAAGGGCACTGTAGGTGCCAGCTACAGACGTGCCGTGGGAGCATTCTGAGAACCACATGCTGTGTGTGTGAGAGATCCTGTGTACGTAGGAGTCAGCTAGGCACCAGGCCAAGATTAGAAACCTCAATAGCAAGGAGGTGTTTGCTTGTGCCCTTGATCTGTGATACACCACTTTTCTCCAGCCTGGTCTGTTCCAGTAATCTTTCAGCTGACGTTCCACCCAGTAACCTCCATTGTCTCGAGTTCATTCACATTTCTGTGACCTCTCCCCTCCCTATCTGTGTACCCTTCTAAAACTTGAAAGATTTACAAGGATGTTGCCAGGGTTGGAGGATTTGAGCTACAGGGAGAGGTTGAACAGGCTGGGACTGATTTCCCTGGAGCATCGGAGGCGGAGGGGCGATCTTATAGAGGTTTACAAAATCATGAGGGATGTGGATAGGATAAATAGACAAAGTCTTTCCTCTGGGGTCGGGGAGTCCAGAACTAGAGGGCATAGGTTTAGGGTGAGAGGGGAAAGATATAAAAGAGACCTAAGGGGCAACTTTTTCAGGCAGAGGGTGGTACGTGTATGGAATGAACTGCCAGAGGATGTGGTGGAGGCTGGTACAATAACAGCATTTAAAAGTCATTTGGATGGGTATATGAATAGGAAGGGTTTGGAGGGATATGGGCTGGGTGTTGGCAGGTGGGACTAGATTGGGTTGGGATATCTGGTCGGCATGGACGGGTTGGACATGCTGTACATCGCTATGACTCCCAGATCTCAATATCCACCAGTTCTAACCTTTTAACTTCTATTCTCTCTCGTTTTTTGTTTCTCCTGTGTAGTCGGCATGCAGTAGTGACCTGGAAGTTGATGCGTTGGCATGCCAACTGGCAATGTGCAGACCCTCTCAGCAGCCAAGCATCTTAAAGCGAACATTTCTCATAACCGTTTTCCCCCCCTCCTGACCCAGAATCCCTTTAATCGCTCCATCAGTGGTGGCCATGCATCATGCCGTCTCAACTTCAAGCTCTTGCGTTTCCTCTCTGAACCTCTCCACCTCGCTGCCCTCCATTTTGTTTCTTGTGGGATGTGGGTGTCGCTGGCTTGACCAGCACTTATTGCCCGTCCCTAGCTGCCCTTGGGAAGGTGGTGGTGAGCTGTGTTCTGGAACCGCTCAGTCCATGTGCTGGGGGTTGACTCACAATGCCCTTAGGGTGGGAATTCCAGGATTCTGGCCCAGTAACAGTGAAGGAACAGCGATATATTTCCAAGTCAGGATGGTGAGTGGCTTGGACGGGGAGCATACCTTTAAAATGTTCCTTAAAAAAGAATGCCTTTGACCAAGTTTCTGATCTCAGATTTCCCTATCATCTTTGCGTCACATTTTATCTGGCAGCACTCCTGTGAAGCATTCTGGGTAAACTCCTGTACAAAAAGTTTAGATTAGTTTACTTACAGTGTGGAAACAGGCCCTTCGGCCCAACAAGTCCACACCGACCCGCCAAAGCGCAACCTACCCACTCTCCTACATTTACCCCTTACCTAACACTACAATTTAGCATGGCCAATTCACCCTAACCTGCACATCTTTGGACTGTGGGAGGAAACCGGAGCACCCGGAGGAAACCCACGCAGACACGGGGAGAACGTGCAAACTCCACACAGTCAGTCACCTGAGGTGGGAATTGAACCCGGGTCTCTGATGCTGCGAGGCAGCTGCTAACCACTGTGCCACCGTGCCGCCCACGGTGTGGTATAATTGCAAGTTGCTCTTGAAGTAAGTGAGACTGTGAAGTCAGTGAGTAAATCGCTTTGTTTTTGTCTTGCTGCTCCAAAGCCTGATAGAATCCCTGAAGTTCTGGAGAACGAGATTCCTTCTGCTCCCGGCCTGTGTAACAGCTACCAAGCGGATCGTAGAGGGAGAGGGCCGCTGTGATGTATATGGAGAGAAGCTCCACTCCGACCAGGAGGAGTGGCAGCTGCTGGACGGCTTCATCCGCTTCGTGGAGGGTTTGAACCGAATCCGGAGACGGCATCGTTCCGACAGAATCATCCGGGTGAGGGTGCTGTTTGACCTTCCGATAGGACACCCCTTATTGGCAGCAGGGACTGGGGCAGTAGAGTGTGTAGTTGACCTGACAGGGGCGAGCTGTGTTGATGTTTGACAGCTGCCCGGCACCTCGCTGACTGTGAACCACCTTTCTCGGTTCTTTACTGTCCTCTTGGACTTGAGAGGGAGGGAAGAGATTGACATTGCCCAATGAAAACAGAAATCACTGGAAAAGCTCAGCAGGTCAGGCAGCATCTGTGGAGAGAAATCAGAGTCAACATTTGGAACCAGTGAGTCTTCCTCAGTACAGATGGTGTCTGGGAAATTGTCAGTGTATATGCAGAAGATCGGGTGATAAGTTCTGCCCACAAACAAATACCCCGAGCTTCCAGTTACCTGGCACTTGCCCAGCACCCCCTGCCGTTTCCTGTCTCAGACTTGCTGGAGTGCTCCAGGGAAGCTCAGCACAAGCTGGAAGAACAGCGTCTCATTTTCCACTTGGGAACCCTACCGCCCTCTGGACCTGATATAGAGTTCAATCATTTTCGGGTCTGAGCACCTTCTCCCATGGTCCTTCCCCGAACCCCCACACACCAGGCCTTGTCGTCACATGGGCTGCTATTGCACACAACCCATTGTTAGTAACTAACCGTCCCCATTAATACCTATTCATCCATCCAGCCAGATTGTCAGCCCCTCCTTTGTTCATCCCTGCCTTAGGGTTCTATCCACATCGATCATTTACTCCTTATCCCCTCCCCCCGACCCCCTCTCCTGCATATTTTGCCAGCTACTGTCAGTCTGTGGAAGGGTCACTTGACCCAAAGCATTACCTCTGATTTCTCTCCACAAATGATGCAAGATCTCATGAGTTTTTCCAGCAATTTCAGTTTGTTTCTGATTTCCAGCATGCACAGTTCTTTTTGGTTTTGAACTTTGGTTAACCTGCTTTGGCTGAACTGCGCGCACGAACATATTGTACAGTGTACGGGTTAACACCAGAGGAAGGGCTTGAGTGAAAATGCCAATTTCTGAAGTAAATGGGTACACCCTCTTACAATTAGTAAGGAATTAAATCGTAACCATCTATTTTGCTGGAAAAAAAAATTGAGTGATCTATCGACAAAATTAACCGTCAACTTGTGGTGAGGAAGAGATGGCGCATTAATCTCTTCCCCAAGTACAGGTTAATTGGTAGTCCTTGCGTCATGAGCATGTGCAAACCGTATCTTGCCCTGCTTGGCCTCAACTCTGAAGAAGGGCTCATGCCCGAAACGTCGATTCTCCTGCTCCTTGGATGCTGCCTGACCTGCTGCGCTTTTCCAGCAACACATTTTCAGCTCTGATCTCCAGCATCTGCAGCCCTCACTTTCTCCAACCTGAGTTTCACAATGTTGCTGCTTTCGCACATGAATAGTCGAACATAGAACAGTACAGGCCCTTTGACCCTCGATGTTGTACCATTTATCCTACTCTAATATCAGACTAACCAATGTAACCTTCATTTTATTATTATCCAAGAGTCACTTAAATGTCCCTAATGTATCTGACTCGACTAGCACCGCTGACGGTGCATTCCACACACCCACCACTCTCTTTGTAAAGAACTGACCTCTGACATCTCCCTTAAACCTTCCTCCAATCACCTTAAAATCATGCCCCCTTGTGATAGACATTTCTGCCCTGGGAACAAGTCTCTGGCTATCCACTCTATTTACGCCTCTCATCATCTTGTACACCTCTATCAAATCACCCTTCATCCTTCTTCACTCCAATGAGAAAAGCCCTAGCTCCCTCAACCTTTCTTCATAAGACCGGCCCTCCAGCCCAGGCAGCATCCTGGGAAATCTCCATTGCACCCTCTCTAAAGCTTCCATACCCTTCCTATAATGAGTCCATTAGGCTTGACACAGATAGTGAAGCCTGGTAATTAACAGTGTAAGGATACTGAAAGCTGGGATCACTCTTGGAAGGAGTAACAGGAATGCAGAGTACTGGGCTGATGGTAAGATTCTTGGTAGTGTAGATGAGCAGAGAGATCTCTGTGTCCAGATCCCTGAAAGATACCGCCCAGGTTGATAGGGTTGTTAAGAAGGCATACGTGTCAGCAGCAGTCAGTAGCTCAAGAGCGTGGGCAGCTCCTGGTGCCTTTGGAGATCCACATTGTACACTCACTCACAAGGTAAGGAATACTCTGCACCACAATTCATCCGATGAAAATGGATGGCCCCGTGCTTCTCCACATTAAATTCCATCTGCTATGCTTGTGCCCACTCACTCGGTCCAAATCCCTTTGAAGGTCATCTTCTATCCCAGTTTGATCTTCCCACACCATCCCATATCCTTTAATTATCTCAGTGTGCAAAAATCCATCTGCTATACGCTCGAAGTCTGAGTAGAGAATTACAAATTCTTCCCATTTCCATTGTCAATACTTGACCCAGTATTCCGAGACTCGGGGCTTGTGTCCGAGATCCCTCAGCCTGGAGTCCACGTTCTCAGCATCTATCCTATCAAGCCCCTTCCCAAAGTTAGAATAGAATCACCCCTTACTATTAAACTTCAGCGAGTAAGGGTCTAATCTGTCAGGCTATCCTTTTACCCCAGGAATTGGTCTCGCAAATTGATATTGCACACCCTCAAGAGGTAGTATATTGTTCCTTGATGAAAGTGACCAAACCCCGATACAGCAATCCAGCTGTGGTCCCTTTAGAGACCAGGATCGTTCTCCAGCTCTGTCAGGGGCAGCAGTTTTCTTGATACACTCTGATGTGACATGGTGATTTCCACAGCACCAATCACATACTGTCAGCAATGCACATGAAAACATGAACCTCATTTGGAATGAGATGAGCTTTCAGTCCACACCTGAGCTGTCATTGAGCCTCCCCCTGTCTCCCTCACTGGAGTATCATCTCACTGACTCCCACTTACCTGCTGTTGAAACCCTTGTGCATACAGTTGTCACCTCTAGATTTGCCTGTCCCAGCAAAGTCTTCCTCAGTCTCCCGTCTTCTACTCTATAACCTTGAAGGCACCTGAATCCTTGCTGCATGTGTTCTAACTTGCATCATGTCACAGTTGCTCATCAACCCTGTGCTCGCTGACCTACTTTGGCTCCTGGTTAAGCAACATCTCAATTATAGTGTTCTCATCCAGTTTACAAATTCCTCCCTGTCCTAGCCCCTTCCGATCTCTGTCCTCTTTTGTTTTTGACTGTGCCTCAGTCCAACTTTGAGTTAATTGATTGCTCGAGCTGTCCAGTTGAAATATTACCGTACAGATGAACATACAGACTTATTCCTTACTGGTGGAGCACAATTTCTCCAGTTGATTGAATGGGGTTAGGACAATTACACAGTGGAACACTGAAAGTCGAACTAAATTTTGTCAGGTAGATATGCTCCCTGATGTCAGCTCCACAAAGTGTAAGGTCCATGTCCATCTGTCTAGTCCAAGGACTGTCTATAACAGGAATGGTGTCTTATAAGTCCCAGCCAATAGCCATGTGGCATCAGTTGTGATTGAAGATGTGAAATTAACTGGGGATGTATGTTTTTTATATAAAATATATATATCGTTCCTGTACAAAATTACATCCTGAATTTTGTTCCATCCAGAATTGTCCCCAATAACCACATTATTTGATGACACATTTCAACCCTTTTTCTATTGCTTCTGTCTAAAGTGTCAGGCTGCAAGTCCCTTGCTCTGTCTGACTGGATTTAATTTTAGGTCCATCAGCTGATTAGGTTTTGACTGGTGCAGTAGTGAGGCGGCTGGAGAATGTCGATGGGCATTGTTGTCATTGGAGGTTCCCCTTCGGCCTTGGTCACTGGAAGAGAACAAGTTTCACAGCAACAGGGACTGGCATGTGTCTGTGGAAATGAGATGTTCAGGTGGACAGAGATGAATAGTTTAGTGAGAGCTGAAGCTGCCAGATTTGGGGTGTTGCAATGAATGTCCACTGTTCTATCGGTCATCCCAGAATGTAGGACCATTGTGGTCAGTCACAGTGTGAAGACTGGAGATCAATGTGACCTTGCTGCTTGTGAGGTACCAGCATAAGGCGAGCAGCTTCGAATTCTGGAATATTCCTTTCACCGTTCAAGCTTCCCTCTATTCATTTGAGGCCGATTTTACCAGGGAAGGGTTGTCTGATTGTGGTGCAGATTGAAATTGGTGGGTACGATGTTGTAGACATGGTCGCAAGAGGATCAGGGATGGGAACTAAATACCCAAAGGTAAGCATCCTATCGAAAGGTGGCATTGGGGGGTGGAGTTGTTTGTTAGTAAGGAATTAAATTAAATCGATAGCAAGATGTGATGTGGAGTTGGAAGGCTTATAACCTCTGTGGGTAGAGTTGAGGAACAGCTAAAGAAAAAAGGGCCTGATTGGAGTTGTGTACAGAGGCCTCCTAGCGGTAGTCAGGATGTGGGGGAAGAAAATCAATCCGGAAATAGAAAAGGCATGTAAGAAAGGCACTGTTACAGCAATCGTGAGGGACTTTCACATGCAGGTGGAGTGGGAAAGAAAAGGAATTTGTGGAAAATCTGCGAGATGTTTAGTTTTGGGAGCAGCTTGTGGTAGAGCCTAACAGAGAACAGACAATTCTGGGTTTGGTGATGTGTAATGAGGCCCACTTGGTTGGGCAGTCTAAGCTGAAGGAATCCTGAGGGGAGAGTGACTATAACATGATAGAATTCACCCCACAGTTTGTGAGGGAGCAGCTGGAACCGGATGTAATGGTGTTAAAATTAAGTAAAGGGAACTACGAAGACACGAGGGAGGAGCTGGCCAGAGTTGATTAGCAGGGGATTCCAGCAGGGAAGATGGTAGAGCAGCAACGGCAGCAGTTTCTGGGAGGCACAGCAGACATTCAAAAGGGAGGGGGAGACAACCATGACTGACACAACACCAGGGTATAGTCCAGCAGGTTTAATTGGAAGCACTAGCTTTTGGAGCGCTGCTCCTTCATCAGGTGGTTGTGGAGTACTCCAAAAGCTAGTGCTTCCAATTAAACCTGCTGGACTATACCCTGGTGTTGTGTGAGTTTTAACTTTGTCCACCCCAGTCCAACACCGGCTCCTCCAAGTCATGACTGACAGGAGAATTCAGGGACAACATAAAAGCAAAAGAAAAAGCATATAATGTGGTGAGATTCGTGGGAAGCCTTTTAATAACAAGTAGAGGATAACAAGAAAAATAATAAGGAAGGAGAAGATGAAGCTAACTAGTGATATAAAAGAAGATTACAGGGGTTTTAGGTTATAAAAGATAAGAAGGAAGCAAGAGCAGACATTGGTGGAAAATGAGGCTAGAGAAGTAGTCATGGGGAGCAAAGGGATGGCAGAGGAACTGGAAAGGTACTAGGTGTCACGATGGAAGACACCAACACCTGCCAGACGGGAGCAGAGGTGAGTGTCGTGGCCATCTCGGAGAAGGTGCTGGAGAAGCTGAAAGGTCTGAAGGTCGATGCAGCACCTGGACCAATGGACCACACCCCTGAGTTGTGAAGGAGAGAGCTGAGGAGGCATTGGTAGTGAATGTCTGGGAGGGTGCCAGAGGACTGGAAAATGATTGATGTCATCCTGTTTAAGAAGGGAAGGAGGCAGAAGATGGGAAGTTATAGCTCAGTTAGCCTGACCTTGGTGGTTGGTAAGAGTCCAGTATGGAGGCTGAGGTTGCAGAGTATTGGACGTGCATGGTAAAATAGGGCTGAGTCAGCACAGCGTCATCAACGGGAGGTCATGCCTGACACATCATTTAGAATTCCTTGAGGAGGTAATGAGTGAGTCAGACTAAGGAAAACCAATGGACATGATGTATTTGGATTTCCAGATGGCCTTGAACATGGTATCACACAGGAGGCTGCTAAATAAGATAAGGGCCCATGGTGTTAGGGGCTAGGTATTGGCGAGGATAGAGGATTGGCTGACTGAGGGAAGGCAGAGAGTGGGGATAAAAGGGCTTTTTCTCAGAGTGGCAGCCAGAGACGAGTATTGGTGCTGGGACCACAACTGTTTACATGTTACTTTAACAATCTGGATGAAGGAACTGAGGGCATAATTTTTAAGTTTGCAGATGCTGGAGGGACAGGTAGTTTTAAGGAAGTGGAAGGCTGTAGCAGGTCTTGGACAGGCTCAGAGTGGGAAAGGAAGTAGCAGATGGAATACAATGTGGGAAAGTGTGAGGTTATGCACTTTGATAGGAAAGATGTTGTGATTCTGTAACAGAGGTGGAGAATATTTTCTAAATGGAGAAAGGCTTCAGAAATCTGGGAGTCTAGTTCAGGATTTTCTTTGAGGTTCAGTTGACAGTTAGGAAGATAAACGCAAAGTTAGCATTCATCTCAAGAGGGCTGGAATACAAGGGCACTGTTGGACTACTGACGCTGTAGAAGGCTCTGGTCAGACCACATTTGGAATACGCAGAGCGGTTTTGGGTCCCGTCTCGAAGGAAGGATGTGCTGACGTTTGTGAGGGTCCAGCGGAGGTTTCCGAGAATAATCTCTGGCATGAAGGGATGGATGAGACTCTGGGTCTGTACTCAGTGGAGTTTAGAACTTACAGAATTCTGGATAGAGGGGGCATAGAGAAGATGTTTCCACTTGTAAGCCCTGAGGACATAGCCTCCGAGTGAAGGGACGGCCCTTTCGAACTGAAATGAGGAGGAATTGCTTCAGCCAGAGGGTGAGGAATCTGTGGAACTTATTCTGCAGTAGGAGGCCACGTCATTGAGTGAGTTTAAGACCGAGATAGAGAGGTCCCTGATTAGTCAGGGGATCCAGGGTTACAGGGAGAAGGGTAAGAGGAATATCAGCCATGATGGAATGGTGGAGCAGACCTGATGGGCTGTACGATCTAATTCCGCTCCAATATCTGATGGTTTTATAATTGGCTTTCAGGTGTTCATGAATGTGATGCTTAAGGTTTGTTCAATTTGTGTGGTTTCTGCAATTCATCTTTCAGAAAGGGGCTCCCATAAAAGGACTGCAGGTGACCGGGCCCTTATCGAACTATCCGACTGAACCAGCAGCTCCACCCCTCGGGAAGAAGGGAACGTCAGCTCTGTCTGCCTTGCTGGAGATGGAAGCCAACCAGAGGTGAGCCCTCCTTTGCTGTCAGTGGGTTGTTACACTGTGATCCAAGTTATTCATCAGTGTTTCCTCTGTGACAGCAGAAACCATTAGATTATAATCAGTGGTTAGCACTGCTGCCTCACAGCGCTAGAGACCTGGGTTCAATTCCTGCCTCAGGCGACTGACTGTGTGGAGTTTGCATGTTCTCCCCGTGTCTGCGTGGGTTTCCTCCGGGTGCTCCGGTTTCCTCCCACAGTCCAAAGATGTGCGGGTCAGGTGAATTGGCCATGCTAAATTGCCTGTAGTGTTAGGTAAGGGGTAAATGTAGGGGTATGGGTGGGTTGCGGGTTGGTGTGGACTTGTTGGGCCGAAGGGCCTGTTTCCACACTGTAAGTAATCTAATCTCTCCATCCTTCCTTCTATCTCTCCATCCCACCTTTCCTTCGTTCCTCCATCTCTTTCTTCATTCCTTCTTCCTTCCCTCTCTCCTTCTGCTCCTGCCTCCCTCCCTCACTCCTTTCCTAACTCATAAAACTCATGATTTGGAGATGCCGGTGTTGGACTGGGGTGTACAAAGTTAAAAATCACACAACACCAGGTTATAGTCCAACAGGTTTAATTGGGAGCACTAGCTTTCGGAGCGACGCTCCTTCATCAGGTGGCTGTGGAGAATATAATTGTAAGACACAGAATTTATAGCAAAAGTTTACAGTGTGATGTAACTGAAATTATACATTGAGAAATACCTTAATTGTTTGTTATAGCACACTGTCATGGGTAATATCTACCTCACTGCCAGATTTTACACTCTTCCCTGTATCCCTTCGGATCTTTAGTAATGAGAAATCTACCAACTCTGTCTTGAAATTAATATCTGTGCTCCCACCGTCCTCGAGGTAAAGAATTCCAAATATTATCCATCCACGTGATTTCAAAAGACCAGACATGGATTCTACCCTCTTCCAAAGTTGGCCTCAAAATCTTGCCTTGTGCACAAATACAAATTGTCAATAAAGCTCCAGTCTCAATGCAATACAACTGGGGTGTGATTTCTGAATGGGATGTTGTTAAAAATTCACTCCTGGGATGTGGGTGTGGCTGGCTGGGTTAGCATTTATTACCCATCCCTAGTTGCCCCTTGAGAAGGTAGTGGTGAGCTGCTGTCTTGAGACACTATGGCACTTGATAACGTTGGGTGCCCCTCAGTTATACTTGCTTCATAACTGCACAATTGGGTTTAGGTGGAAGTGTCCCTACCTCTGGATCAAGAAACCTGGGTTTGCATCCCACTTGCTCCAGACTTGGGTAATAACAGGCCTGACCATGTGGATTTTAAAATGCCCCTGCTAGGTGTGCACCTATAGATGAGAATTCCACTTTCTTGTGATCCTCTTAGGGCTGGAGTAGCTCCTCCCTCAAAGTTCCTGGCGTTCGGTTTTAATACCGCTGCTAGATTACCTTCTGTTTTATTTCCTTTCCGATGGCCTGTAGGAGCTTTGAGGAGCAACAGGCAGCAGTCCACTCGGGGAAAGGTGCTGGCCCAGCCTCTGACAGCACCCCGCACTCCGTGGCAAACGTCGCTGTCACTCCCAGCTACGTTGACAGCCCAAGAAAGGTAATAGAGACCTCTCACTGCTATCTGCTCAGCCGTTAGGTGTTATGAGGTTGGGAGGTTTAACTATGACGGGGAGTCCGAGTCTGCTCAGTGAACACCAGGCTGGTGACTGAGTGGTATTTCTTCTGGGTTCAGACACAGACAGGAAACTTCTGTGGATGGTCTCGAGTTCACGAACAGTAGAACGAGGGAGACGGGCAGATGTCCATGCGAACAATCTGGATCAGCTGTTCGTGAGCAGATCGATGTCCATTTAATCGTGAGGGACTAAAGACTTACAGATGTACAATGATTTCATTGTTAATTCGTATTTTAACACATTTCCCTTTCCCTGTCCATGAGCTTACTTCCTCCCTGGGAAAAACCCAGCTTTCTTGTTTAAATTACAAAAGCATTAAAAATAAAACTGCACACGAAGCGCATTGTAACTTCAACCAGATGACAAAGACAATTTAGCCGGTTAAATCAGAATGGTGTTGGAGAGGGTACAGATGCACCCATGGGATCACGAGAAGCTGCCTGGAATCAGTGACCACTCTGTGCTTCCTTTCCAAGGATACACAGACACAAACGGAACTGTGGAAGAGAGGCAGGCACTCAGGGGAGTGACAGCCCCATCTGTGGTCTGCTGCCTAGACGTCCATACTCCACAAGGATCGCCTCCAGCCCCTCAGCTTCTTCATCTCCAACAGCCCCCCTCCCCCATCCTGTCCCCTTGCACTAATACCCTCCTCTGCTTCACCGAATTAGTCCTCATCCTCAATCACTTTTCCTTCAATTCTTGACATTTCCTCCAGGGGGTGCCCCTGGGCTCCCTGATGGGCCTCAGCTACGTCTGCCACTTTGTTGGCTACGTTGAACAATCCCCCTTCAGTACCTACACAGACACTGTCCCCCAACTCTTCTGCCGTTACATCGATGACTTTGTCACCCAGGCTGAACCAGAGCAGTTCATCGACCTCTCCCACAACTTCCACCCTGCTCTCAGATTCACTTGGTCCATCTCGGACACCTCCCTCCCCTTTCTTGACCTCTTCATTTCCATCTCTGGTGACAGTCTCACAGACGGATGTTTGCGATAAACCCACAGACTCTCGCAACTACCTGGACTACACTTCCTCCCACCCCACATCCTGCAGAAACTCTGTCCCGTTTTCCCAATTCTTCCACCTCCGTTGCATCTGCTTTGACGAGGAGACATTTCGCTCCCAAGCATCCCAGATATCCAACTATTCATGCTTTCCCCTCCTCTGTCATCCAGGCAGCTTTCCACTGCACTTCGTCCATTTCTGCTCCACTGCTCTAAACTTCCCTCCCCCCCCAAACATAATGAAGACAGGGGCCCCCCTTGGCTTCACTTGCCACCCCAGTAGTCATCGCATCAATGTATCACCTTCAAACACTTCACCCAACTCCACCTCAACCCCACCAGCAAGAACATCTTCCATCCCTACCCGTCTCTGCCTTCCACAAGGACCATTCCCTTTGTCACTCCCTGGTTCACGCCACTCTCCCCACCAACCTCCCCAACTCCCCTGGTAACTTCCCTTGCAACTGTAAATGATACAATACATGCTAGCACACGATCTCCCTGACCTCCACCCAGGGCCTGAGCAGTCCTTCCAGGTGAAGCAGGTTTACTGCATCCAGTGCCCCTGATGTAATCTTCTCTACGTCAGTGAGACCAAATGTGAATTAAGGGAATGTTTCACAGAGAGTCTCAGCCAAGCACATGAGGGCCAGCCTGATCTCCTGGTCACTGCCCATTTCAATTCCCCTTCCCATTCCCTCTCCAATATATCTATCCTTGGCCTCCTCCATTGCCAATCAGCCTGGAGGACTCAACATTGCGTTTTCCAATTTCAAATAACCTCCATTCTCAACCACCCCCCTCCCCCTTTATCTGCAGTTCCCCGCTCCCCCCCATCCCCTGTACTGAAGAAGGGTTACACCCGAAACGTTGACATCTCCCCCTCCCGATGCTGCCTGGCTTGCTGTGTTCTCGCAGCCTCCTGTCTGTCTGCTTTAGATTTCTTAAGAGCCGGCCTGGTTGGGCAGGACTCCAACTGCTTTTTGTTTCATTAAGTACACCCCAGCTCGTAAATACCCTGTCCAATCACTGCAGCTCAATCAGTTGTCGGGTAGTTCGGGTGGAACCTGAAAGGGACCTGCGTTTCTGACAGCGACAGAGACACCAAATCACACAACACACTATAAAATAGGTGAAAAATGACAACAGGAATGGAAACACAAGGGGCCACGAAAACAGTGACCCGAAAACCTTGGCCAATGAGCTACGTTTATGTGGAGTATCATCAGGAGGAGAATGGAAGTTGTCCCTGCAGAACGCACCAACGTTCATCCCTCCCAGCCATCCACAGTAAAACAGACTATTTGGCCATGATTACATTGGGTGCTCTGTGGGATCCTGCTGTGTTCAAATTGGTTCTCGTCATATACGAAGTGACTGCGGTTCCAAAGTACCTCTCGCAGCGATGTGCTTTCAGAAGTACTGAGGTTCTAGAAGGGGCTACACAAATGCAAGTCTTTCCTTTTTTTAAAAAAAGACACAGTAGATTATGTGAGTTTGGCTGCTTTGTCCTGGTAATGCACTATGTTGTAGATGGTATAGACAACAGACAGTGTACCCTGCGGGAGTTCATGTTGTGGGTGGTATAGACAACAGACACTGTACCCTGCGGGAGTTCATGTTGTGGGTGGTATAGACAACAGACTCTGTACCCTGCGGGAGTTCATGTTGTGGGTGGTATAGACAACAGACACTGTACCCTGCGGGAGTTCATGTTGTGGGTGGTATAGACAACAGACTCTGTACCCTGCGGCAGTTCATGTTGTGGGTGGTATAGACAACAGACTCTGTACCCTGCGGGTGTTCATGTTGTGGGTGGTATAGACAACAGACAGTGTACCCTGCGGCAGTTCATGTTGTGGGTGGTATAGACAACAGACACTGTACCCTGCGGGTGTTCATGTTGTGGGTGGTATAGACAACAGACAGTGTACCCTGCGGCAGTTCATGTTGTGGGTGGTATAGACAACAGACTCTGTACCCTGCGGGTGTTCATGTTGTGGGTGGTATAGACAACAGACACTGTACCCTGCGGGTGTTCATGTTGTGGGTGGTATAGACAACAGACACTGTACCCTGCGGCAGTTCATGTTGTGGGTGGTATAGACAACAGACTCTGTACCCTGCGGGAGTTCATGTTGTGGGTGGTATAGACAACAGACACTGTACCCTGCGGGAGTTCATGTTGTGGGTGGTATAGACAACAGACTCTGTACCCTGCGGGAGTTCATGTTGTGGGTGGTATAGACAACAGACACTGTACCCTGCGGGAGTTCATGTTGTGGGTGGTATAGACAACAGACACTGTACCCTGCGGGAGTTCATGTTGTGGGTGGTATAGACAACAGACTCCGTACCCTGCGGGAGTTCATGTTGTGGGTGGTATAGACAACAGACACTGTACCCTGCGGGAGTTCATGTTGTGGGTGGTATAGACAACAGACTCTGTACCCTGCGGCAGTTCATGTTGTGGGTGGTATAGACAACAGACTCTGTACCCTGCGGGAGTTCATGTTGTGGGTGGTATAGACAACAGACTCTGTACCCTGCGGCAGTTCATGTTGTGGGTGGTATAGAAAGCAGACTGTGTACCCTGCTGATGTGGCTAACACCACCGTCATAGAGATGTACAGCAAAGAAACAGACCCTTCACTCCATCCCATCCATGCCGCCCAGATATCCCAACCCAATCTAGTCCCATGTGCCAGCATTTAGCCCGTATTCCTCTATTCATATACCCGTCCAGATGCCTTTTAAATGTTGTAATTGTACCAGCCTCCACCACATCCTCTGGCAGCTCATTCCTTACACATACCACCCTCTGCCTGAAAAGGTTGCCCCTTAGATCTGTTTTATATCTTTCCCCTCTCACCCTAAACCTATGCCCCTCTAGTTCTGGACTCCCCAGTCCCAGGGAAAAGACCTTGTCTATTTATTCTATCCATGCCCCTCATGGTTTTATAAACCTCGATAAGATCATCCCTCAGCCTCTGACGCTCCAGGGAAAACAGCCTTGGCAACCTCCTTGTAAATCTTTTCTGAACCCTTTCAAGTTTCACATTCTCAGGGAGAATGATTTTTATTTGGAAAGCCAAATGGTGCAATCTCATAGAATCTCTGAAGGAAACCCGCTCCTGCTGTTGTTTGGAGTCTGCCATGTGGTTTTTTGAAAAATGTTTTTGATTAGATTCCCTACTGTGTGGAAACAGACCCTTCAGCCCAACAAGTCCACCCCAACCCTCCCATGAGTAACCCACCCCAGATCCATTTCCCACTGACAAATGCACCTAACACTATAGGGAATTTCCCATGGCCAATTCCCCTGACCTGCACACCTTTGGAGTGTGGGAGGAAACCGGAGCACCCGGAGGAAACCCACACAGACACGGGGAGAACGTGCAAACTCCATACAGACAGTCGCCCAAGGCTGGGATTGAACCTGGGACCCTGGTGCTGTGAGGCAGCAGTGCTAACCACCGTGCCACCCCAAAATTACAGTGTTAGCTTTGACCAGTTTTGTTCACAGAGATTGGAGGAGTCAAGCTCACTGTTATGTCAATGAGGTACAAATGTGCAAGTAGGGTTGACTAGTCAGTTAGATCCTGGCTGACCTGCGTCTTGCCTCCAGCTCCTTCCTGTTGTCCTACGACCTCCTCTCTCCCCCCCCGAGATCTACCCACCTCCACCCTGAAGACTCCAGCAGTCACTGCGAACAGTTCCAGCATTTCGCTCGGGGCAAAAGCAGAAGTTGCCGGAAAAGCTCAGCAGGTCTGGCAGCACCTGTGGGGGGAGATCAGAGTTAACGTTTCAGGTGGAGTGACCCTTGCTCAGATACCCCTCTGCAAGTTTAACTCCCTGACATTTCGCTCACCTTTGTGAATAAACAACTTCCCATGTTGCTTCTGCCATGCCAATAGTGCCCCTCCCCATGTTTGAGATACTGCTATGGTTAATTTAATTGTAATTCCCGATATCATTGTTAAAGACAGCGTCCCAGCTTATTCTGAAAGGTGATCCACAGCAGAATATAAGGTATTGTTGCTGCAGAATCAGTCAGCCCTTGGGCTGGAGCTGCTGTGGGTGCAGGTACCTAATCCATAGCCACAATGACTGGTCTCCCCACTCCACCTTTACACGGTGTCATGTCGTGGAGCTGCAGTCTGAGTGTTGTCTTTTTATCGCACAGGGAGGAGGCACGAGTTTAATAAACCTTTGTGTGAATAATGAGAGGTCCATTTTAGGGTGTGAAATCTTCCCTTTTCTCGCTGCACCGTTACTGCAGCTGTTCTGTTTTTGAGCAACAGACCTAACACCGTCCAGTTGTGATCTTGATTGGTGTTAAATATGCATGAAACCCAGTGTGTCAAAGGGAGCTGTTCCTGACACTGTACAACGAACCGCACTGTGACGGCGAATTCATTGTGTCTGCTGCACGTGTCATTATAGATTCAGTGCCTTTCCCACCTGATCTACAGAATGCAGAGGCAAGCTCCCTTCATCAACAGAAAGCTAATCTTGGCTGCTTGTGATTAACTGCGGCCAATTCAGTCATCCGTGTGTTTTTGCAAATCTAAGCCAAATTGGAAAACAAGTGAGGCCAGTGAGTTACAGTTCCATGGGTGTTTATCTGTGGGTGGAATTCTGTCCTCTCCCCAGGAGCACAGCCCTTTGCGCCCACAGTCTCCATAGATGGTTATGTGCAACATCAATGTGCTGATATCACCAGCTTCTGTATCTAAGCCCAGAGCTGCTGCATCTTATAGGTGACCTAGATGTGATGAGGAAGCTGCATTTGGATAGCACCCTTCATAACTTTGTGACAAATCGAAGCACTTCATGTCCAATAAACCAACTCTGAAATGCAGCCCACTGTGGCAAGGTAGGGAAAAGCAGACAATGATTCCTGTGTACACTATACTCCAGATTTCAGACCATCTTTAATGTTGAATTTCTCCAGTCTTTTGTGGAATTAGAATGTCCCATTACAGAGAGAAGAAGGTGGGTTGAGTGAAATATTAAGTTCTGGTCTGGAGAAAGGAGTAGTGACAAAATCTCTGCTGTAGGAGACCTTGCTGCCTACACAGAAGCAAGGTGTTTCTTAGGAAGGACTATCCAAGGAGGACGTTGCTGCTTTGTTGTACTCTGACCTGTCCAGACATAGTGAAAGCATCATCCAAAATGGCTGCTCCTCCACTGCCTACACAGTTCCCTCTCGATTTCCCCAGCCCCGAACTCCCTCATTCTCATCGACATGCTGCCTCTCAATGATACATTTCACAAACCAACCTCTCACATCTACACTGACAGCTCTCAGCCAACCCCACCTCCTCCATCTCCTTCCCCCTCCTGTTCACTTCCTCCCATTCCCAATCTACCTCCCCACCTCATCCCAACCCCCACCTCCTATCCACCACCTTCCCACCACCCTGTCCGCTTCATCTCCTCTCCCCATCCACCTCCCCCCACTCCCCTTCCACCTTAGCCCCTCACCCCCCCTTCTGTCCATCTCCTATCCCCACCTCTTCCCCCACTCTGCGTCCACCTCCTCTTCCAGTCCACCACCCCACATCCTACACCTCCCCTTCCCTCTCCCCCCATCCACCTCCACTCCCCCCTCCACCGTCCACCTTCACCCTCCACTGTCCACCTCCCCTCCCCTCCCCCGTCCACCACCCCTCCCCCTTCCTCCCCCCCTCACTCCCTTTCTCCCCCTTCCTCCCCCATCACCTCCCAGTCTACTGCCCCTCCCCTGTCCGCCACCCCTCCCCCCTACACCACCTCTCCCTCCAGGCCATCTCCCCACCCACTCCTGTCCACCTCCCCTCCCCTTCCTGTCCACCTCCCCTCCCCCTCCAGTCCACCACCCCTCCCCCTCCAGTCCACCACCCCTCCCCCTCCAGTCCACCACCCCTCCCCCTCCTGTCCACCTCCCCTCCCCTCCCCCTCCTGTCCACCTCCCCTCCCCCTCCTGTCCACCTCCCCTCCCCCTCCTGTCCACCTCCCCTGCTCCTCCTGTCCACCTCCCCTCCCCCTCCTGTCCACCTACCCTCCCCCTCCTGCCCACCTCCCCCTCCTGTCCACCTCCCCTCCCCTCCCCTTCCTGTCCACCTCCCCTCCCCTCCCCTCCCCTTCTTGTCCACCTCCCCTCGCCTCCCCCCTCCTGTCCACCACCCCTCCCCCCTCCTGTCCACCACCCCTCCCCCCTCCTGTCCACCTCCCCTCCCCCCTCCTGTCCACCACCCCTCCCCCTCCTGCCCACCTCCCCCTCCTGTCCACCTCCCCTCCCCTCCCCTTCCTGTCCACCTCCCCTCCCCTCCCCTCCCCTTCCTGTCCACCTCCCCTCGCCTCCCCCCTCCTGTCCACCACCCCTCCCCCTCCTGTCCACCACCCCTCCCCCCTCCTGTCCACCACCCCTCCCCCTCCTGTCCACCACCCCTCCCCCTCCTGTCTACCACCCCTCCCCCTCCTGTCCACCACCCCTCCCCCTCCTGTCCACCACCCCTCCCCCCTCCTGTCCACCACCCCTCCCCCCTCCTGTCCACCACCCCTCCCCCTCCTGTCCACCACCCCTCCCCCTCCTGTCCACCACCCCTCCCCCTCCTGTCCACCACCCCTCCCCCTCCTGTCCACCTCCCCTCCCCCTCCTGTCCACCACCCCTCCCCCTCCTGTCCACCACCCCTCCCCCTCCTGCCCACCTCCCCTCGCCTCCTCCCCCTTCAGTCCACCACCCCTCCCCCTCCTGTCCACCACCCCTCCCCCTCCTGTCCACCACCTCATCTACACCCCCCAAGTCCATCACCTCCCCTCCTTACCTCACAGGTCAGCACCCGTCCCTCCCCCTCCTGAGCAAACCACCATCCCCCTCAGCCAGCCCGGGAGTACCTTCCCACCCCTCAGTCTGCACTGGCCTAATCCCATCCCCACCCAAAGGCCTTTGGATCAGTATGTTAGTGTCACCATGGCCCCTCTGTCAGTGCAGCGTTCTGTTGACCAGACACCGAGTGATAGCGTGGTCTGATGTTTGAGTCTCTGTGGAAGGGGCTTATACAAACCCTCCCTGCCTCTGCGGTGTAAAACCCTTCCTCCCAAACCAAGGGGCTGTCTCTGGATCCATTCACAGTAACCAGCTGGATGGGGAGCTCTGGCTGACTGACCCTTCTCTCCTTTGGGTTTCTGTGGTCACTTGTAACAGCAGAGCGCCCCATCTTGTCCGAGTTTGGCTGATGTGTTACCGACTTTCAGCTTCTTTCTGCACTGGATACAGCGTCTATCAGCTGTGCCTTCAGTAGGCCCTTAGTCGTTTCCCCATTTTGTATCTTATATTCATAATCGGCTCCTTCCTGGGCTCTCTCCCCCCAGCCTCGGTTCCCATTCCCTGATCCGAATATTCTGTACAGTTGTGTGAGGCTTAATTTTCTCATTCACTGTGAGAAGTGCCAAAGGAGTTTGAATATTGTGCTCTAGGGAGTGGAGTGGAGAGATTGAATGGGGAATGTGAATCCTGATGAAGGACTTTTGCCCGAAACGTCAATTTTCCTGCTCCTTGGATGCTGCCTGACTTGCTGTGCTTTTCCAGCACCACTCTGATCTAAAATGTAAATCAGTGTCAGTCTCTGGCCTTTAAGAGATTAGTGAGGAAAATTAAAGCCCACGGTATGCGAGGTAATGTATTGACATGGGTGGAGACCTGGTTGGCACACAGGAAGCAGGGAGTTGGAATATACAGGTCCTTTTCAGAGTGGCAGGCATTGACGAGTGGGTGCCGCTGGGTTCAGTGCTGGGACCCCAACTGTTCACAATATACATCAACGATTTGGAGAAACGAATTGACAAGACTAAGCTGGGTGGCAGTGTGTGCTGTGAGGAGAATGGTAAGAGGCTGCAGGGTGACTTGGACAGGCTGGCTGAGTGGGTAAATACTTGGCAAATGCAAAATAATGTGGATAAATGTGAGATTAATCACTTCGGTCACAAAAGCAGGAAGGCAGATTCTGATGTGAATGTTGTCAGTTTAAGAGAAGGTGAGGTGCAGTGGGACCTGGGTGTCATGGTGGGACAGTCGCTGAAGGTTGCCACGCCGGGGCAGCAGGCACTGAGGAAAGCTATTGGCATGCTGGCCCTTCACAGTGAGAGGATTTGAGTATCGGAGTGAGGATGTCTTGCTGCAGTTAGACAGGGCCTTGGGGAGGCCACACCCCGTGTACTATGTGCAGGTTTGGCCTCCTAGTCTGAGGAAGGACATTGCTATTGAGGGAGCCCAGTGACGGGTCACCAGACTGATCCCGGGATGGCAGGACGGGCATTTGGGGAAAGAGTGGATCGATGGAGCTTTTACTGGGATTGAGACGAATGAGGGAATCTCACGGAAACATATAAACCCCTGATGGGACTGGACAGGCTCGATATGGGAAGAATGCTCCCAATGTTGTGTAAGGCCAGAACTAGGGGTCACAGTCTGAGACTAAGCGGTAAGCCATTCAAGACTGAGATGGGGAAGAATTCCTTCCCTCAGAGAGTGGTGAACCTGTGGGATTCTCTCCCACAGGAAGCTGCTGGGGCCAGTTCATAGATTCAAGGGAGAGTTGGATGTGGCCTTTACGCTTAAAGGGACCCAGGGGTATGGGGATAGGGCAGGAATGGGATACTGAGATTGCATGATCAGCCATGTTCGTATTGAATGGTAGTGCAGGCTCGAAGGGCCGAATGGCCTACTCCTGCAGTTATTTTCTATGTTTCTGTGCTTAAGTCACGTGATTCAGAGTTCAAGTCTAATTGCAACACTTGATCCCTATAGTCCAGGCTGACACAGTACCAATGACACCAATGAGCAGGATTGGGCCATTCGGCCCTTCAAGCCTGCTCTTCCATTCAATATGATGAAGGTTCAATACCCTGTTCTTGTTTTTTTCTCCCTATGCCCTTGATACCTTTAGGCTTAAGAGCTATAACTTTTTGAAAGCATTCAATGCTTTGGCTTCAACTGCTGTCTGTGGCAGATATTTCAACAAACTCACCACTGTGTATGACTGACAGCACGGTGGCTCAGTGGTTAGCACTGCTACCATCGCGCCAGGGACCTGGGTTCGATTCCAGCCTCTGGCGACTGTCTGTGTGGAGTTTGCACATTCTCCCCGTGTCTGCGTGGGTTTCCTCCGGGTGCTCCGGTTTCCTCCCACAGTCCAAAGATGTGCGGGTCAGGTGAATTGGCCGTGCTAAATTTCCCGTAGTGTTAGGCGCATTAATTAGCGGTAAATGTAGGGGGATGGGTCTGGGTGGGTTGTTCTTCGGAGGGTCGGTGTGGACTTGTTGGGCCGAAGGGCCTGTTTCCACACTGTAGGGAATCTAATCTAATCAAGCAGGCTCACTATATGAGTACTACAGGCCCTGAGGCAGAATTGAGGCCTGCAGTTGCTGGGCCACCACCGCCCCCCCCCACCCTCACCCCCACCCCCACCCCCACCACCTCTGAGTGGGTGTGGACTTGGGTTAACTGTTTGCACACCAAATAACCTTGTTAATGAGATAAAATTCACAAAAAACCTTCGGATTTTGGAGCTTTTCGGATAAAGGGCGTCTACCTGTACAAGGGGGAGGGGCAGAAGCATGGGCCTAGTGGAATCCCTACAGTGTGAAAGCAGGTCATTCGGCCCATCCCATCCACGCTGAACAGAAGGAGAGATAGGAGGGAAAAGCAAAACAGAAGCATGGAGTAGAATTATAACCGCTCGGAATGAAATCAATCAATTGGGTAAAGATCTAAGTAAAAAGACTTCTGGGAAAAAGGATGACAGAATCATTGTGTATTCACTCCAGTTCTCCTCCTGAGGAGTTATGTTCCGTTGTGTAGGTAAGTGTCTGAAAATTCAAAGAGAATAATCAGAGTTCCTCCAGTTTTCACAAAGTTTTGAATTATGTTCCTGTGAAGCAGTATGGGATGGGGCATCTCGAGGTTCTAGATTAATGCAAGTTGTTGTTATTTCTGGACCAAGATGCTCTACTAACACATGGGCATAAAAAAAACTTATTTTCCACAGGGGTAATATTGTTCAAACAGGCACTAGAGAATCATTATTGAATAAAATCACCTTGTAGTTGATGAGGAGCCATAGATTTAAAAAGGATTGTGATTTTGTTTTGAATTTTCCTTCTGATGTTCCAGATCCAAACACTGCAGGTTCCAAGATTCCCAGTGACACCTAATTCCCATGTTCATTTTGCCGAATATTAATGTTCACGTGATGTTTCCAACGCAATACTCCTGTGTTTGCGTTAACTGTGATTACTCTGCTCCCCGGATGGGGCCTACTTTCCCAACTGTACACCAGCGACCTTCCAATCTCCGGTCAGCTCTATGTTACTCTTTCAGAACTCTCCTCCAGGCATCCCATCATTCCCAGATGAGTCAATGCTAACACTTAGCTGTTAGATTGGAGAGGGGACTTGGAGAAGGCTTCTGTCTCTCCCAAATGTTCCTGCCAGCTTTTGATGTTCGCCATCCCTGGTTCTCCTCCTAAAGGCATTGTCTCTCTGCATGGTGCAGTTTCACAATGAGCTCCCAGTGATCCCTGTTGGGATAGTTTGTGCTGTTCAGTCGCAGTTGTCCTCATTCTCAGGGTTCACTCGGAGGAGTTAACGATTCGAGCCGTTTCCTGTTTCTTTTGTCTCGCCGCGTGGTGCCAATACGACTGGTTATAAACCTACAAACAACTCCTCTCAAATGGGGGATCAAACCCGAGACCTAAGCAGTTATTCGTGACTCAGTTCCACCTCGAGTCCGATTTCAAACTTCCAAATCCTTCAAAGAGCCCAACTTGACAATAAAGCTTGACAGCACAACTCCCAAAGTGCTCGGTCTGTAGATAGTTGGAGTAAGATCTCTTCTGTCTTTGTTTCCGTTACTTATTCTCAGGTTGGAATGGAACTGTGTGAAAGTGAGGACTGCAGATGCTGGAGGTCAGAGTCAAGATTAGAGTGGTGCTGGAAAAGCACAGCAGGTCAGGCAGCATCCGAGGAGCAGGAGAATCGAAGTTTCGGGCCCTGATGAAGGGTTTTTGCCCGAAACGTCGATTCTCCTGCTCCTCGGATGCTGCCTGACCTGCTGTGCTTTTCCAGCACCACTCTAATCTGGAATAGAACATTGTCAAACAAGATTCTTGAGGGACTTAGAGATATACAGTTTTATAGCATGGAAACAAACCCTTCGGTCCCACTCATCCATGCCCCCCAGTTTTCAGAATTTGCCTCATTTGGTCTATACCCCTCCGTACCTATCCCATCCATGTACCTATCCAACTGTTCCTTAAATGACAAAATTGTACTCGGCTCCACCACTACCTCTGGCAGCCCATTCATCAGGACCTGATGAAGGGCTTATGTCCGCAACGTCAATTCTCCTGCTCCTCGGATGCTGCCTGACCCACTGTGCTTTTCCAGCGTCACACTCTCGACAGCTTCTCTCTACCCCTCGTGATTTTATAAACGTCTGTAAGGTCACCCCACAATCTGATGAATCACTGCATTAAAAGCAAAATACTGCACCCAGTAGTGACAGTCAGGGGTGTGAGAACGTTTTATACTTACCAGGCAGGATAATAAGCAGGAGAGATAAAGGGGAAGCAGTGGATCTAATCAGTTTGGATTTTCAGAATGCAGATGATAAGGTGCTGCACATAATAAGCCCCTGTGTTGGGTAACAGTATATGAGTAAAAAGTGAGGTCTGCAGATGCTGGAGATCAGAGCTGAAAATGTGTTGCTGGTTAAAGCACAGCAGGTCAGGCAGCATCCGAGGAACAGGAAATTCGACGTTTCGGGCCAGAGCCCTTCATCAGGAACGAAGGAATCGACAGTATATGAGCGTGGATAGGGGATTAGCTAATAGAATACTGAGAGTTGGGATGAGGGGGGCATTTTCAGGATGACAACCTGTAATTAGTGGAGTGTTACAGGGATCTGTGCTGAGGCCACAATTATTTCCAACATTCCAACTTGGGTGAGGGAAGTGAATGCAGAACAACCTCGGTTATCCGAACGTCAATTATCCGAATTTCTCAAGGTCCTGTAAAAACAAGTTCCGTTATCCAAACAATCAGTTTGTGCAGGGAAATTCCCTCTGTGCTTGGCTTGGTTTAGAATTGTGTATAAGACCCGCTCAGTTCTCCCAATAACCTGTAACCTCCACTCAGTTCAATCGCTTACCCAGTAATACCCGCTCGGCTCCACCTGAACAAGGTGCTCCCCCCCGCCCGTCTGGTTCGGAAAATTGAGGCTGCTCTGTGTACTCTCTCACCAAGTTGCAGACAACACCAAAACAGTTTGGAAGGCGTGTGGTGAGCCTGACTCACAGAGGGATGCAGACACGTTAAGTGAGTGGGCAAAGAAGTTGCCAGCTGGAATGTAATATGGGGAAATGTGAGGTTACTTTGGCAGTAAGTACCAAAAAGAAGAAAGCTCCAGAACAGAGAGATTTAGGAATCTTCATCCAGAAATCACCGTGCCACCGTGGGCGGCACGGCGGCACAGTGGTTAGCACTGCTGCCTCACAGCGCCAGGGACCCGGGTTCAATTCACGCCTCAGGCGACTGACTGTGTGGAGTTTGCACATTCTCCCCGAATCTGCGTGGGTTTCCTCTGGGTGCTCCAGTTTCCTCCCACTGTCCAAAGATGTGCAGGTGAATTGGCCATGCTAAATTGCCCGTAGTGTTAGGTTAGGGGTAAATGTAGGGGTGTGGGTGGGTTGCGCTTCGGCGGGTCGGTGTGGACTTGTTGGGCCGAAGGGCCTGTTTCCACACTCTAAGTAATCTAATCTAATCTTAAAAAAAAAGCAACTAATAGGAAAGTAAATGGACTGTTTGCCTTTATTTCAAAGAGAATTGAGTACCAAAGTAGGGAGGTTTTGCTAAAACCATACAAGGCACAAGTCAGACTACAGCTGGAATACTGTGTGAACGGTTCTGGCTCCTTATCTAAGGAAACGTATACTAACATTGAACTAACAGTATCACTAACAACCACCTGATGAAGGAGCGTCGCTCCGAAAGTTAGTGCTTCCAATTAAACCTGTTGGACTATAACCTGGTGTTGTGTGATTTGTAACTTTTGTTTACCCCAATCCAACACCGGCATCTCCAAATCATATCACGGAAGGCATTCCAGAGAAGGGAGCGACTGTTTTATCAGGAGAGGATCAGTAGGCAGAGGCCTGTGCTCAGTGGAGTTTAGAGGAATGAGAGGTGACCTTATTGAAAAGTAAAAGATTCTTAAGGGACTTGACAGAATAGATGTGGAAGGAACTCCGTATCAAGAATTTATCTTGCTTTAATCTATTCCAGATTCTCACCATTTTGGTTTTGGATGATGAACTGTGTGTTGACCTGTCTCTGTAGGCTTGTGGCTGGAATAGCAACCCTTATTTACAATGTTGTACTGTCCTGGTTCAGCGCCAAGTGGTAAATTAATTTGGGATTACTATTGTTTACTAAAAGGTACTTCCTCATTTGCCAAGAATAGATGTTTTGGTTTTGATTTGGTGACTCTTTCTCGAGACGTGATTTGGAATGGTTTCGTTTGCAGTTGTTTGGAATGGTACGAATATCCCAGTATTTATTATTCATGTTTGCACGTTCACAGGTTCAAGGAGACCAGGTACTGACAGGCACGGACAATCCTGATTACAGCCCAGCTTCAGGAACCACTGCTCCAACTGGGGACAGGTCCAACACATTGGGTAATGCCCAAGCTTCAGTCATGGGCGCCACACAGGGCACTGGAGACCAACCTCCTGCCCCTGCCTCACAAGACAGCAGGTAAGGTTCACAGAAACCAGGCCAACATTGTTTTATTCAAATTTAATTTTATTCAGTATCATACAAAATCTTTGGTGTTTTCTCATATTTCTCTTCCTGATGTGATTGTGCCACTGAGTGGGAATGGTATCTCCATTCAAGCTGTAGATTATTAATTGATAGGGCTGCAGTTTTGATGTAGTCACTGCACTGCGCTGAGTTTGTGATGTCATGTGACCTCGGGGAGAATCGTTCCTCGTGATTAAAGTCCTCCTGATATGGAGTCTCTAATCTCCGGGAACTAGAGAGGCTTGTACCTTGGGTTCTGTGACAAGGCTGGGGATTCAGTACTCTTGTACAGGGTAATTCCTCCGTGCTTGGCTTCATTTATAACACCCACTCCATTCTCCCAATACCCTGTAACCTCCACTCAGTTCCATCAATACCCCGTAATACCCATTCTACTCCATCCAATACCCTGTAGTAGCCGCTATGCTCAACAATTGAATGTCTGGAATAAAATATAGAAATTTGGCAGTCTATAAACAATGGGAGTGTAGGAGCTGGTGTGGGCCATTCAGCCCGTCCTTAACCAATACCACCGTTCTAGATTGTAGCTGATCATCTACATCAACACCTTTGTCCCCACCGTCTCGACATCCCTGACATCATTACAACCTGAAACTGATTGGTTCATGTCTTGAACCTGCTCAGGGACTGAACTTGCCCTCCACTTTGCGGAGTGGACTCGATGGGCCGAATGGCCTTACTTCCACTCCTATGTCTTATGGTCTACCGTTTGAAGCCCAGCATGTCAAAGGTCCTCTCCCCTCCGAGTGGAGCAATGTCTCCTCTTTGTCCTAAATGTCTTGGCCCAGTTTCTGAGTCTGTGTCCCCTCATTCTAGACACCACCACGCCCACATCCCAAAAAATAACAGCCAGAGGCTACATCCTTCCTGCATGTACCCTATTGACCCCGTAAGACTTTTTTTTAGTGTTTGAATTAGATCATCTCTCATTCTTTTGAAGTTCAGAAGAATACAGACCCAGTCTCCACAAGTCTGTCCTCTTCTTACAGCCCCTGCCCTGCCAGAAACCAGTCCACTGCCCTCCCTCTGGGAGATTAAAACTGCTCATCATCCTCCAGGTACGGTCTCCCAAAGGTTCTGGGCAAAGGAAGGAATACTTCCTCCTTTCCTCAGAGGTTGGTGTTTGGATGATAATTGATATATCACCTGGGAATAATGTATCTGTCCAGCTTTAAAGTCCAATAGGAAAGTGAGCTGCGATACGTAATTACTGACTAAGAAAAGCAGTTTGAACTAATTTCTGGTTTGTACCCTGTGCATCCTATACCCTGTACGGATAAAATCCGAGAAGGACTGAATGTATTAAATTAAGTTAGTTAAACTTTACCAAGTGCAGCATAGAGATGGAAAAAATGATCAAAAGCTTTGAGATTTTCAAAGCGTTATTTTTGCAATCAAGGTTTTTAGTTACTAGTTTGTTCTAGGCACAACAACATCAAAAACTCAGTATGAAAACGGTCAAATATCCAGCAAAGAGGTGCTTTCTAAGGCTGGCTTAATGCACACTGTTAGAACGGAGCTGAATGATTGTTTTATGTACATTTGGCCCTCTGTAGCTTGCCCTTAATAAAGTGTTTAACTCCAGCGCGAGTTCCTGAGTTAACATCGGTTTACAAAATTGACAAAAGAAATGGTGAGGAAATGCCAGGAAATGCTTTCACAGAGACCTGGTTCTGGAGGATGGGGAGCATGGGCTGTGCTGAGTTACAGAAGGATGAGGTGTCTTCAGTTTCACTAAATAGGAACCAAAGGCACTGGGATTACTTGGCAGAGGCTGTGGAGAGAGAAGCCGAGTTTAGGTTTCAGATCACTCACAAACACACATCGGTAAACCTAATCAATCCATGAGAAAGTCCAAGTTATTTTACTGGGAGAATAGAAAACTTCATACCATTGGGTCAACTTTCAACAGGAAACTAGACCAATGCGAGAGAGAAAGGAAATAGAAGATTGAGAGAAAGAGTGAGTGAAAGTGTGGTTTGAATGCTGCTGGCTGTGCTGGTATTTCGATGTAATTGCCTGAATATTTGCTTCTAACTGTTGGAGAATCAAAAGCTTCTGGATGATGTAATTGCTGAGTCAGCTGTCTTTGTTCAGAGGTTCAACTACAGCCGCGATGTCATTTCATGTCTTTTGCTACATTCCAGCAGCCAGCTGTCCTCTGGGATTGCAAACTCACTGACCTCCTCCTCATCGCTAGCAGAAATACTGGAAATAATGAAGCACCCCTCGTGAGTCGTTCAACTGCTTAGTCCTGGGGAAGTACCTGTGAACGTGTCTGTCTTTGTATACCTGGGGGTTGTGATTATCTCTCAGCAATGTTGTCTGTTCAATCGTACTGCGCGTTTATTGTAACAAAAGTCTATTCATTTTGATTGTTCCGTTATACAATTACAGGAAAGGCTGAGGCACTTGGGGCTGTTTTCATTGGAAAATAGAAGGTTTAGGGGTGTACAAGATGGCTAGGGGTTTAGATATGGTTGACCATGAGAACCTTTTTCCACATATGGAGTCAGATATTACAAGGGGGCATAGCTTTAAATTAAGGGGTGGTAGGTATAGGGCAGATGTTAGGGGTAGATTCTTTACTCAGCGAGTTGTGAGTTCATGGAATGCCCTGCCAGTAGCAGTGGTGGACTCTCCCTCTTTATGGGCATTTAAATGGGCATTGGATAGGCATATGGAGGAAAGTGGGCTAGTGTAGGTTAGGTGGGCTTGGATCGGTGCAACATCGAGGGCCAAAGGACCTGTACTGCGCTGTATTTTTCTATGTTCTATCTTCTATGAAAATAGAAAGAAGGGCCTTACTGCCCTTTCACCATATGTACAAGGGTGAAATAGACTTCTGACAAGGAAGTTAGCAGCAGGGCTAATCGAGTTAAAAGATGCCTTAATTGTAAACCCTGTGCTGCTGAATTTGAGAGGGCAGATTCAGGAGAAGCTGACGTTACTAAGAAGGTCCCACCTTTTTTGACCTCTCCTCTCGCCTGAGTTAAAACCATCTCCAGTCGTCTCGCGTGCTCTCTCTCTCTCTCTCTCGCGCTGTCTCTCTCTCTCGCGCTGTCTCTCTCTCTCGCGCTCTCTCTCTCTCGCTCGCTCTCTCTCGCTCGCTCTCTCTCGCTCGCTCGCTCGCTCTCTCTCTCTCGCTCTCTCTCTCATGCGAGGGTGGTGCACTGGGACTATTGTGACTTTGCCTTTACCTGTTGACATGTTTCACAATGCTGCTCAGTTCCCTCCCAAGCGCACATAGCTCCAGTTGGTGAACTCAGTAGACTGACCCTGCAGCAGTTGGCTGTCACAGAGCAGTGAGCTGTTGCACATGTCGATGTACACCACGCAGAATACAGTGAGCTGTAACACTGGGCCATACCTGAAACTAGGCCAGACCATGCCCTCCTGTGCACTCTTCGGCTAAATCCTAGTCTCCAACACAACATGGTCTGTATCGCAACAATATCAGTGTGGTAAAACTCCCCAAGACCATCTGAATCTTTGGGAAAGAGAAACAGATTTCAGAAACACAACCATAGTTTTGGTGAGTGAAGTGAAGGCCTAAGTCAGAAATTGAGTGGAAATGATATAATAATTTGTCTAGGAAACGATCTTTGCTTTGTAGCTGTCCTGTGTGAACGGTATGTTGTGCAGTTCAGCAGTTCCTTGTGTCTGTAAGCCGGGGAGCTGCAGAGAGGATTGATTTTCAGCTCTGTGCGCAACAGCTGAACTTGACCTGAATGGTGATGGGGAGAAAATGGGATGGAAGGAATTTAGGTATTGGATAACGTTTCCTCAAAACTCTAAATGTCTTCACAATCAGGCTGGTGTCCAATGTGAACATTCTGTTTGTTGATGGAACATGTCAGATGGCTGCTTTGTATTGGAAGTGTGCCTCATGCCTGGGTTTGTGCGATCGATTAGTGAGACCTAAAAGGCGGTGTAGATTTGATCTCTCTGAAATGGTGTTGAATTAAATGCTGGGTCTAATAGTTTGTGCTTCTTTGCTGCTGACAGTACTGGGATCCAGCTGCTGCCAGAGCAAAGAGGGCTCTACCCCAACTGCTTCATCAGTGCAGAGGTGGTGCACTGGCTCATCAGCAACGTCGAAGGTGTGCAGACACAGTTGATGGCCATCGATATCATGCAGGTACTGTACACAAGCAGCACCACGTCCCAGTCACATTTGTCTTGGTCAACTTGAAACAGCGTTTGTATTGAAAGAGCTGACCTCAGCTACAGCTGTGGGGCCAGCTATTGGTCTCTGGAGCCCCCACTCAGCTCTCAGTGGCCACACTCTGTGCGGTTCAGATGATTGATGGGCCATGGGATGGCCTTCCTGGGGTCAAAGTAATTGGAGACCATCAGGGGAGGACGTGGCGACTCCTGGTACAGTGCCCTCTCCTGGTGAGGGTCAGGCAGGGAAGTAGGCAAAGGGAATGGGGAGGCTGCTGGGTGGAAGGGGAGGGTATAACATGGAGGGGAGGGAAAGGTAGGCCGCGCTGGGTGGTGATCTGCCAATTAGCAGCAGCGACAAGGAACTGGGCTCACTTCTTCAGACCTGGTGTCCCCATCAGGTGCTGAGAGCCTTTGACCAAGAGTCCCTTCCTAGACCCCACAGAGCAGGCCGGCAATTGTCCTTGATTGACACAGAGGGGGAGCGGGCGGGTAGGTTCCCGAGTACACAGCCGATCGGAATGGAGCAGAGTCTCCAACTACCTCCTCTCCCTTCAGGTTAAAACTCCTCATCTACCCCCAGAATGGACAGGGCACAAGTTTCTGTGCCACTCAGAATGTGGACTGACGGCCCCTGTGGGTGAGATGGTTGGATTTCCATCATTACAACAGTTGTGAGAGTGTAATGCTGAGGGATGAGTGTCTGACTTTGAGGTCCCTCCACATCAGTCAGTGCTTTGCAGGCCTGACCCAAAACTGCTCCTTTACTGAAAACCACAGCGAGGTGCAGTCATTCCCCAAACCCGTGGTTTACTAAAGAAGTTGAATCTTATGTCAAGAGGGAGAAGGAGGCTTATGTTAAAGATGAGACATGAAGGCTCAATTAGGGTGCTTGAGAGTTACAAGTTAGACAGGAAAGACCTAAAGAGAGAGCTAAGAAGAGCCAGGAGGAGACATGAGAAATCTTGGCAGGTAGGATCAAGGAAAATCCTAAAGCTTCCTGTAGCCATGTCAGGAATAAAAGAATGACTATGGTAAGATTAGGGCCAATCAAGGATATTAGTGGGAAGTTGTGTCTGAAGAGAGAGGCCCAAAATGATTTTTTTTTAGTCAGTATTCACACAGGAAAAAGACAATGTTGTCAGGGGAAATACAGCCTATTAGACCTGACAGGATTAAGGTTCACAAGGAGAAGTGTTAGCAATTCTGGGAAGTGTGACAATAGATAGGTCCCCTGGGCCGGATGGGATTTATCCTAGGATTCTCTGGGAAGCGAGGAAGAAGATTACCTTTGGCTTTGATCTTGGTCGTCATTGTCTACAGGAATAATGCCAGAGACTGGAGGATAGCAAGTATTGTCCCTATGTTCAAGAAGGGGAGTAGAGGCAATCCTGGTAATTATAGACCAGTGAGCCTTACTTCAGTTGTGTGTAAAGTGTTGGAAAGGGTTAAAAGAGATAGATGATTATAAATCTTTGAAAGGAATAATTTGATTAGGGATAGTCAACACAGTTTTGTGAAGAGTAGGTCGTGCCTCACAAACCTTATTGAGTTCTTTGAGAAGGTGACCAAACAGGTGGATGAGGGTAAGGTGGTTGATGTGGTGTAGATGGATTTCAGTGACGCATTTGGTAAGGCTCCCCATGGTAGGCTGTTGCAAGAAATATGGAGGCATGGGATTGAGGGTGATTTAACGGTTTAGATCAGAAATTGGCTAGCTGAACGATGACGGAGGGTGGTGGGAAATATTCATCCTGGAGGTTAGTTACTAGTGGTGTACCACAAAGATCTGTTTTGGGGCCACTGCTGTTTGTCATTTTTATAAATGACTTGGATGAGGGCGTAGGAGGATGAGTTAGTAAATTTGCGAATGACACGAAGGTCGGTGGAGTTGTGGACAGTGCTGAAGGATGTTGTGGGTTACAGAAAGGGCATAGATAAGCTGCAAAGCTGGGCTGAGAGGTGGAAAATAGAGTTTAATGCGGGAAAGTGTGAGGTGATTCACTTTGGAAAGAGTAACAGAAATACAGAGTACTGGGCTATTGGTAAGATTCTTGGTAGTGTAGATGAGCAGAGACCTCTTGGTGTCTATGTGAAGGCATATGGTATGTTAATGTTTATTAGTAGAGGGATTGAGTTTCAGAGCCACGAGGTCATGTTGCAGCTGTACAAAACTCTGGTGCGTCCGCACTTGGAGAATTGTGTACAGTTCTGGTCACCACATTATAAGAAGGATCTGAGCAACCTTTTGAGAAGATTTGTAGCTCAGGTTGAGATCCTGGATGTAGGTTTGCTCACTGAGCTGGAAGGTTCAATTCCAGACGTTTCGTCACCATGCTAGGTAACATTACCTAGTGGGGTGACGAAACGTCTGGAAACTAACCTTCCAGCTCAGCGAGCAAACCTACATCCATAGCAAGGACGTGGGAGCGTTGGAAATGGTTCAGAGGAGATTTACTAGGATGTTGCCTGGTATGGAGGGAAGGCCTTACGAGGAAAGGCTGAGGGACTTGAGGCTGTTTTCATTAGAGAGAAGAAGGTTGAGAGGTGATTTAATTGAGACATACAAGGTAATCAGAGGGTTAAAAAGGGTGGGCAGGGAGAGCCGTTTTCCTCAAATGGTGATGGCGAGCATATGGGACATAGCTTTAAATTGAGGGATAGAAATAGGACAGATGTCAGAGATAGTTTCTTTACTTCGAGAGTAGTAGGGGTGTGGAGTGCACTGCCTGCAACAGGAGCAGACTCGCCACCTTTAAGGACATTTAAATGGTCATTGAATAAACATATGGATGAGAATGGAATAGTGTTGGTTAAATAGACTTCAGGTTGGTTCCATAACATCGAGGGCTGAAGGGCCTGTACTACGCTGTAGTGTTCTAAAATATATACATTACAGTGGGTGTAAATCTATATGCTCACTAACAGCAGAGCTGTCTGCACTAGAATGGAGACCAGTCTCAATGTGTTTTTCCATTGACTTGATTAACCATGGATGATGTTGAATAGTCTGTTGACCCTCACCATTACTCCAGTTTGACCACCACCTTTCAATCCCTTCCCCTTGCTATTTTAGCGTTCTCTCTGCGTTCCACTTTAAAAATCCCGATCCTTATCTCCCCCGACTGTTTGATGTTGAGATTGTTATCAGACTATTGTACCCGTTGCTTTTCATCTTCCAACAACCTCTGCAAAACTGGGGTTCCTGAGAGCGTTGGGAGCCCTGTCTGTACAATCCCCCCACTGTCACCATCCAGGCTCCATGTCCCCTTTGCTGGGAAGCAGACATTGAGAGACCCAGGGAAGTGTTATACAGGAGGCAGCTGCTGCCATGGAGCCAGCTGAGGTTTGCAGCTGTCTGTCTGAGTGATCCAGTGAGTGAGTGTGCGTGGCTGATCGAGGCAGTTGCCCTCTGGTAGGTTTGTTTCTGCTGGCGGGCACTGGCTTGGTGTACAGAAGCTGACCTTTCCCTGTGCACATTGCTTTCTGCAGAAAATGCTGGATGAGCAGCTGATTGTCCACGCGTTCGGGGAGTCCATGCGAACGTTTGTGTACGGCTTCTACTTGTACAGGCTTGTCACCGACAAAGACACTGAGAAAGGTAAAGATCTATGTGGTACCCACACCCACACTCACTCACTCTCTTTCTCTCACACACACTCACTCACTCTCTCTCTCACACACCTGCACACGCACTGACTGTCACACGCACACACCCACACACATTGACACTCACACCCACAGACACGCACCCACACCCACGCACTGACTATATACACACACACACACTGACTATACACACAGATAGGCACACTCACACACCAACTCTGTCACACTCACTGACTCCCATACACTGACACCCATTCCCCCAGCACACACACACACACACACACACATATCCAACCACACCCACACCCTGATACCACCCTAACCCTGATACCCACCCCACACATACACACCCACACCCTTACACCCCCCTCACACACACACAGATACATACCCACACCCTGAGACCCCCCCACACACACACCCTGACACCACCCCCACACACACCCTGACACACACACACACACACACCCACACATGCCGATACACACCCACACCCTGACACCACCCCACCCACACACAGATACACACCCACACCCTGACACCCCTACACGCATGCACACCCACACCCTGACACCACCCCCACACACACAGATACACACCCACACACACAGATACACCCCCACACACACAGATACACACCCACACCCTGACACCCCCCACACACACAGATACACACCCACACCCTGACACCACCCCCACACACACCCTGACACACACACACCCACACATGCCGATACACACCCACACCCTGACACCCCCCCACACACAGATACACACCCACACCCTGACACCCCCCCACACACACAGATACACACCCACACCCTGACACACCCCCACACACACACAGATACACACCCACACACACAGATACACACCCCCACACCCTGACACCCCCCCCACACACGCACACTGATATTCCCCCACACCCTGTCACACACCCCCACACACACACAGATACACACCTACACCCTGACACACTTCCCCCCCGCCACACACACACACACCCTAACACACACACACACACACCCTGACACACACACACACCCCCCCCCAGATACACACCCACACACACAGGTACACCCCCACACCCTGACACACACACCCTCAGATACACACTCACACCCTGACACCCCCCCACACCCCCAGATACATACCCACACCCTGACACACCCCCCCCCCACACACACACACGCCCACACCCTGACACCCTCCAAACACGCGCACACATACTCACCCACACCCTGACACACCCCCACACGCACACCCTGACACACACCTCCCCCACACACTCCCACACCCTGACACCCCCCCACACGCATAGATACACACCCACACCCTGACACACACCTCCCATACACACTCCCACACCCTGACACCCCCCCCACACGCATAGATATGCACCCACACCCTGCCACACACCTCCCATACACACAGATACACACCCACACCCTGACACACGCCTCCCATACACACAGATACACACCCACACCCTGACACACACCTCCCATACACACGCCCATACCCTGACATACCCCCCCCCCCACACACATGCACACAGATACTTCCCCACAACCTGACACACAACCCCCCACACACACAGATACACACCCACACCCTGACACACCCCCCACACGCGCGCACACACAGATACACACCCTCACCTTGACACCACCCCCACACACACACAGATACACACCCACACCCTGATACCCCGAACACACACAGATACACACCCCCACACTCTGACACACACCTCCCACACACACACAGATGCACGCTCACACCCTGACACACACACCCCATACACACAGGTGCACACACACATCCTGACATCCCCCCCCCCCACACACACACACACACACACCCTGACACACACACACCCACACACACAGGTACACCCCCACACCCTGACACACACACCCCCAGATACACACCCACACCCTGACACACACCTTCCACACACGCACACAGATACTCACCCACACCCTGACACACCACCACACACGCACACAGATACTCACCCACACCCTGACACACCCCCACACCCACACCCTGACACACACCTACCCCACACACACCCACACCCTGACACCCCCCCCACATGCACAGATACACACCCACACCCTGACACCACACCCCACACAGATACACACCCACACCCTGACACTCCCCCACACGCACAGATACACACCCACACCCTGACACCCAGCCCCACACGCACACAGATACTCACCCTCACCCTGTCACACCCCCCACACCCACACCCTGACACCCCCCCACACGCACAGATACGCACCCACACCCTGACACACACCTCCCATACACACGCCCACACCCTGACCCCCCCACACACACGCACACAGATACTTCCCCACAACTGACACACAACCCCCCCCACACACAGATACACACCTACACCCTGACACTCACTCCCACACACACACACACCTGCACCCTGACACACCCCCCACACGCACACAGACACACACACACACCCTGACACCGCCTCCACACACACACCCACACCCTGACACACACCCCCCACACACACGCCCACACCCTGACACCCTCCACACACACACAAATACTCACCCACATCCTGACACACAACCCCCCACACACACAGATACACACCCACACCCTGACACCCCCCCCACACGCATAGATATGCACCCACACCCTGCCACACACCTCCCATACACACAGATACACACCCACACCCTGACACACGCCTCCCATACACACAGATACACACCCACACCCTGACACACACCTCCCATACACACGCCCATACCCTGACATACCCCCCCCCCACACACATGCACACAGATACTTCCCCACAACCTGACACACAACCCCCCACACACACAGATACACACCCACACCCTGACACACCCCCCACACGCGCGCACACACAGATACACACCCTCACCTTGACACCACCCCCACACACACACAGATACACACCCACACCCTGATACCCCGAACACACACAGATACACACCCCCACACTCTGACACACACCTCCCACACACACACAGATGCACGCTCACACCCTGACACACACACCCCATACACACAGGTGCACACACACATCCTGACATCCCCCCCCCCCACACACACACACACACACCCTGACACACACACACCCACACACACAGGTACACCCCCACACCCTGACACACACACCCCCAGATACACACCCACACCCTGACACACACCTTCCACACACGCACACAGATACTCACCCACACCCTGACACACCACCACACACGCACACAGATACTCACCCACACCCTGACACACCCCCACACCCACACCCTGACACACACCTACCCCACACACACCCACACCCTGACACCCCCCCCACACGCACAGATACACACCCACACCCTGACACCACACCCCACACAGATACACACCCACACCCTGACACTCCCCCACACGCACAGATACACACCCACACCCTGACACCCAGCCCCACACGCACACAGATACTCACCCTCACCCTGTCACACCCCCCACACCCACACCCTGACACCCCCCCACACGCACAGATACGCACCCACACCCTGACACACACCTCCCATACACACGCCCACACCCTGACCCCCCCACACACACGCACACAGATACTTCCCCACAACTGACACACAACCCCCCCCACACACAGATACACACCTACACCCTGACACTCACTCCCACACACACACACACCTGCACCCTGACACACCCCCCACACGCACACAGACACACACACACACCCTGACACCGCCTCCACACACACACCCACACCCTGACACACACCCCCCACACACACGCCCACACCCTGACACCCTCCACACACACACAAATACTCACCCACATCCTGACACCGCCCCCACACACGCACACACACACCCTGACACACACCCTCCACACACGCACACAGATACTCACCCACACCCTGACACACCCCCACACCCACACCCTGACACACACCTACCCCACACACTCCCACACCCTGACATCCCCACCACACGCAAAGATACACACCCACACCCTGATACAACACCCCACACACACAGATACACACCCACACCCTGACACTCCCCCCACACACACCCACACCCTGACACACCCCCACACACACGCAGATACACACCCACACCCTGATACACACCTCCCATACACACACACCCACACCCTGACACCCCCCCACACACACACCCACACCCTGACACTCCCCCCGCCACACGCGCAGATACACACCCACACCCTGACACACACCTCCCATACACACACACCCACACCCTGACACTCCCCCACACACGCACAGATACACACCCACACCCTGACACTCCTCCCCGCCACACGCGCAGATACACACCCACACCCTGACACACACCTCCATACACACACCCCCACACCCTGACACTCCCCCACACACACACACACACCCTGACACACCCCCACACACACACAGATACACGCCCGCACCCTGTCATACACACCCCCAGATGCACACCCACACCCTGACACACACCTCCCACACACACGCCCACACCCTGAAACCCCCCCCACACACGCGCACAGATACACACCCACACCCTGACACACACTCCCACACACACACACCCACACCCTGACACACTCCCCACACGCACACACGCGCACACACACACACACACTCTGACACCACCTCCACACACACACACCTGCACCCTGACACGCCCCCCACACGCACGCGCATACGCACACACACACACACACACACACACACACACACCCCCCACACACACGCCCACACCCTGACACCCTCCATACACACACACACAAATACTCACCCACACCCTAACACACCCCCACATGCTGACACACACCTCCCCCACACACACACTCCCACACCCTATCACCCCCCCCACACCCACACCCTGACACACACCTCCCCCACTTACTCTCACACCCTGACACCCCCCCCACGCACACAGATACACACCCACACCCTGACACACACACCCACACCCTTACACACACCTCCCACACACCCACTCTGTCACAATCACACACACACACAGATGCACACCCACATCCTGACATACACCCCACACACAGATACACACCCACACCCTGACACTCCCCCACAGATGCACACAGATACACAAACACACCTTGACATCACCCCCTACACACAGATACACATTCACACCCTGACACCCCCCCACACACCTCCCATACACACACACCCACACCCTGATACCACACCCCCCACACACAGGTACACACCCACACCCTGACACCCCCCCCACACACACATACACACCCACACCCTGACATCCCTCCCCCCACACACAGCTAGACTCCCACACCCTGACACCCCCCCCACACACACACACACACCCACACCCTGACACCACCCCCCCCACACACAGCTACACACCCACACCCTGACACCGCCCACACACGCACACAGATACACACCCACACCCTGACACCACACCCCACACAGATACACACCCACACCCTGACACTCCCCCACACGCACAGATACACACCCACACCCTGACACCCCCCCCACACGCACAGATACACACCCACACCCTGTCACAACCCCACACGCACAGATACACACCCACACCCTGTCACACCCCTCCCATACACACGCCCACACCCTGACACCCCCCACACACACGCACACAGATACTTCCCCACAACTGACACACAACCCCCACACACACACATACACACCCACACCCTGACACACATCCCCCACACACACGCCCACACCCAGACACCCTCCACACACACACACAAATACTCACCCACACCCTGACACCGCCCCCACACACGCGCACACACACACACACACACACACACCCTGACACACACACACCCGCACACACAGGTACACCCCCACACCCTGACACACACACCCCCAGATACACACCCACACCCTGACACACACCTTCCACACACGCACACAGATACTCACCCACACCCTGACACACCCCCACACCCACACCCTGACACACACCTACCCCACACACACCCACACCCTGACACCCCCCCCCACACGCACACAGATACTCACCCTCACCCTGTCACACCACCCACACCCTGACACCCCCCCACACGCACAGATACGCACCCACACCCTGACCCACACCTCCCATACACACGCCCACACCCTGACCCCCCCCACACACACGCACACAGATACTTCCCCACAACTGACACACAACCCCCCCACACACAGATACACACCTACACCCTGACACTCACTCCCACACACACACACCTGCACCCTGACACACCCCCCACACGCACACAGACACACACACACACACACACACACACACCCTGACACCGCCTCCACACACACACCCACACCCTGACACACACCCCCCACACACACGCCCACACCCTGACACCCTCCACACACACACACACAAATACTCACCCACACCCTGACACCGCCCCCACACACGCGCACACACACACACACACACACACCCTGACACACACACACCCGCACACACAGGTACACCCCCACACCCTGACACACACACCCCCAGATACACACCCACACCCTGACACACACCTTCCACACACGCACACAGATACTCACCCACACCCTGACACACCCCCACACCCACACCCTGACACACACCTACCCCACACACACCCACACCCTGACACCCCCCCCCACACGCACACAGATACTCACCCTCACCCTGTCACACCACCCACACCCTGACACCCCCCCACACGCACAGATACGCACCCACACCCTGACCCACACCTCCCATACACACGCCCACACCCTGACCCCCCCCACACACACGCACACAGATACTTCCCCACAACTGACACACAACCCCCCCCACACACAGATACACACCTACACCCTGACACTCACTCCCACACACACACACACCTGCACCCTGACACACCCCCACACACACACAGATACACACCCACACACACAGATACACACCCCCACACCCTGACACCCCCCCCACACACGCACACTGATATTCCCCCACACCCTGTCACACACCCCCACACACACACAGATACACACCTACACCCTGACACACTTCCCCCCCCCGCCACACACACACACACCCTAACACACACACACACACACCCTGACACACACACACACCCCCCCCCCAGATACACACCCACACACACAGGTACACCCCCACACCCTGACACACACACCCTCAGATACACACTCACACCCTGACACCCCCCCACACCCCCAGATACATACCCACACCCTGACACACCCCCCCCCCCACACACACACACGCCCACACCCTGACACCCTCCAAACACGCGCACACATACTCACCCACACCCTGACACACCCCCCACACGCACACCCTGACACACACCTCCCCCACACACTCCCACACCCTGACACCCCCCCACACGCATAGATACACACCCACACCCTGACACACACCTCCCATACACACTCCCACACCCTGACACCCCCCCCACACGCATAGATATGCACCCACACCCTGCCACACACCTCCCATACACACAGATACACACCCACACCCTGACACACGCCTCCCATACACACAGATACACACCCACACCCTGACACACACCTCCCATACACACGCCCATACCCTGACATACCCCCCCCCCCCACACACATGCACACAGATACTTCCCCACAACCTGACACACAACCCCCCACACACACAGATACACACCCACACCCTGACACACCCCCCACACGCGCGCACACACAGATACACACCCTCACCTTGACACCACCCCCACACACACACAGATACACACCCACACCCTGATACCCCGAACACACACAGATACACACCCCCACACTCTGACACACACCTCCCACACACACACAGATGCACGCTCACACCCTGACACACACACCCCATACACACAGGTGCACACACACATCCTGACATCCCCCCCCCCCCACACACACACACACACACCCTGACACACACACACCCACACACACAGGTACACCCCCACACCCTGACACACACACCCCCAGATACACACCCACACCCTGACACACACCTTCCACACACGCACACAGATACTCACCCACACCCTGACACACCACCACACACGCACACAGATACTCACCCACACCCTGACACACCCCCACACCCACACCCTGACACACACCTACCCCACACACACCCACACCCTGACACCCCCCCCACATGCACAGATACACACCCACACCCTGACACCACACCCACACAGATACACACCCACACCCTGACACTCCCCCACACGCACAGATACACACCCACACCCTGACACCCAGCCCCACACGCACACAGATACTCACCCTCACCCTGTCACACCCCCCACACCCACACCCTGACACCCCCCCACACGCACAGATACGCACCCACACCCTGACACACACCTCCCATACACACGCCCACACCCTGACCCCCCCACACACACGCACACAGATACTTCCCCACAACTGACACACAACCCCCCCACACACAGATACACACCTACACCCTGACACTCACTCCCACACACACACACACCTGCACCCTGACACACCCCCCACACGCACACAGACACACACACACACCCTGACACCGCCTCCACACACACACCCACACCCTGACACACACCCCCCACACACACGCCCACACCCTGACACCCTCCACACACACACAAATACTCACCCACATCCTGACACACAACCCCCCACACACACAGATACACACCCACACCCTGACACCCCCCCCACACGCATAGATATGCACCCACACCCTGCCACACACCTCCCATACACACAGATACACACCCACACCCTGACACACGCCTCCCATACACACAGATACACACCCACACCCTGACACACACCTCCCATACACACGCCCATACCCTGACATACCCCCCCCCACACACATGCACACAGATACTTCCCCACAACCTGACACACAACCCCCCACACACACAGATACACACCCACACCCTGACACACCCCCCACACGCGCGCACACACAGATACACACCCTCACCTTGACACCACCCCCACACACACACAGATACACACCCACACCCTGATACCCCGAACACACACAGATACACACCCCCACACTCTGACACACACCTCCCACACACACACAGATGCACGCTCACACCCTGACACACACACCCCATACACACAGGTGCACACACACATCCTGACATCCCCCCCCCCCCCCACACACACACACACACCCTGACACACACACACCCACACACACAGGTACACCCCCACACCCTGACACACACACCCCCAGATACACACCCACACCCTGACACACACCTTCCACACACGCACACAGATACTCACCCACACCCTGACACACCACCACACACGCACACAGATACTCACCCACACCCTGACACACCCCCACACCCACACCCTGACACACACCTACCCCACACACACCCACACCCTGACACCCCCCCCACACGCACAGATACACACCCACACCCTGACACCACACCCCACACAGATACACACCCACACCCTGACACTCCCCCACACGCACAGATACACACCCACACCCTGACACCCAGCCCCACACGCACACAGATACTCACCCTCACCCTGTCACACCCCCCACACCCACACCCTGACACCCCCCCACACGCACAGATACGCACCCACACCCTGACACACACCTCCCATACACACGCCCACACCCTGACCCCCCCACACACACGCACACAGATACTTCCCCACAACTGACACACAACCCCCCCCACACACAGATACACACCTACACCCTGACACTCACTCCCACACACACACACACCTGCACCCTGACACACCCCCCACACGCACACAGACACACACACACACCCTGACACCGCCTCCACACACACACCCACACCCTGACACACACCCCCCACACACACGCCCACACCCTGACACCCTCCACACACACACAAATACTCACCCACATCCTGACACCGCCCCCACACACGCACACACACACCCTGACACACACCCTCCACACACGCACACAGATACTCACCCACACCCTGACACACCCCCACACCCACACCCTGACACACACCTACCCCACACACTCCCACACCCTGACATCCCCACCACACGCAAAGATACACACCCACACCCTGATACAACACCCCACACACACAGATACACACCCACACCCTGACACTCCCCCCACACACACCCACACCCTGACACACCCCCACACACACGCAGATACACACCCACACCCTGATACACACCTCCCATACACACACACCCACACCCTGACACCCCCCCACACACACACCCACACCCTGACACTCCCCCCGCCACACGCGCAGATACACACCCACACCCTGACACACACCTCCCATACACACACACCCACACCCTGACACTCCCCCACACACGCACAGATACACACCCACACCCTGACACTCCTCCCCGCCACACGCGCAGATACACACCCACACCCTGACACACACCTCCCATACACACACCCCCACACCCTGACACCCCCCCACACACACACCCACACCCTGACACACCCCCACACACACACAGATACACGCCCGCACCCTGTCATACACACCCCCAGATGCACACCCACACCCTGACACACACCTCCCACACACACGCCCACACCCTGAAACCCCCCCCACACACGCGCACAGATACACACCCACACCCTGACACACACTCCCACACACACACACCCACACCCTGACACACTCCCCACACGCACACACGCGCACACACACACACACACTCTGACACCACCTCCACACACACACACCTGCACCCTGACACGCCCCCCACACGCACGCGCATACGCACACACACACACACACACACACACACACACCCCCCACACACACGCCCACACCCTGACACCCTCCATACACACACACACAAATACTCACCCACACCCTAACACACCCCCACATGCTGACACACACCTCCCCCACACACACACTCCCACACCCTATCACCCCCCCCCACACCCACACCCTGACACACACCTCCCCCACTTACTCTCACACCCTGACACCCCCCCCACGCACACAGATACACACCCACACCCTGACACACACACCCACACCCTTACACACACCTCCCACACACCCACTCTGTCACAATCACACACACACACAGATGCACACCCACATCCTGACATACACCCCACACACAGATACACACCCACACCCTGACACTCCCCCACAGATGCACACAGATACACAAACACACCTTGACATCACCCCCTACACACAGATACACATTCACACCCTGACACCCCCCCACACACCTCCCATACACACACACCCACACCCTGATACCACACCCCCCACACACAGGTACACACCCACACCCTGACACCCCCCCCACACACACATACACACCCACACCCTGACATCCCTCCCCCCACACACAGCTAGACTCCCACACCCTGACACCCCCCCCACACACACACACACACCCACACCCTGACACCACCCCCCCCACACACAGCTACACACCCACACCCTGACACCGCCCACACACGCACACAGATACACACCCACACCCTGACACCACACCCCACACAGATACACACCCACACCCTGACACTCCCCCACACGCACAGATACACACCCACACCCTGACACCCCCCCCACACGCACAGATACACACCCACACCCTGTCACAACCCCACACGCACAGATACACACCCACACCCTGTCACACCCCTCCCATACACACGCCCACACCCTGACACCCCCCACACACACGCACACAGATACTTCCCCACAACTGACACACAACCCCCCACACACACACATACACACCCACACCCTGACACACATCCCCCACACACACGCCCACACCCAGACACCCTCCACACACACACACAAATACTCACCCACACCCTGACACCGCCCCCACACACGCGCACACACACACACACACACACACACCCTGACACACACACACCCGCACACACAGGTACACCCCCACACCCTGACACACACACCCCCAGATACACACCCACACCCTGACACACACCTTCCACACACGCACACAGATACTCACCCACACCCTGACACACCCCCACACCCACACCCTGACACACACCTACCCCACACACACCCACACCCTGACACCCCCCCCCACACGCACACAGATACTCACCCTCACCCTGTCACACCACCCACACCCTGACACCCCCCCACACGCACAGATACGCACCCACACCCTGACCCACACCTCCCATACACACGCCCACACCCTGACCCCCCCCACACACACGCACACAGATACTTCCCCACAACTGACACACAACCCCCCCCACACACAGATACACACCTACACCCTGACACTCACTCCCACACACACACACCTGCACCCTGACACACCCCCCACACGCACACAGACACACACACACACACACACACACACACCCTGACACCGCCTCCACACACACACCCACACCCTGACACACACCCCCCACACACACGCCCACACCCTGACACCCTCCACACACACACACAAATACTCACCCACACCCTGACACCGCCCCCACACACGCGCACACACACACACACACACACACCCTGACACACACACACCCGCACACACAGGTACACCCCCACACCCTGACACACACACCCCCAGATACACACCCACACCCTGACACACACCTTCCACACACGCACACAGATACTCACCCACACCCTGACACACCCCCACACCCACACCCTGACACACACCTACCCCACACACACCCACACCCTGACACCCCCCCCCACACGCACACAGATACTCACCCTCACCCTGTCACACCACCCACACCCTGACACCCCCCCACACGCACAGATACGCACCCACACCCTGACCCACACCTCCCATACACACGCCCACACCCTGACCCCCCCCACACACACGCACACAGATACTTCCCCACAACTGACACACAACCCCCCCCACACACAGATACACACCTACACCCTGACACTCACTCCCACACACACACACCTGCACCCTGACACACCCCCCACACGCGCACAGACACACACACACACGCACACACACCCTGACACCGCCTCCACACACACACCCACACCCTGACACACACCCCCCACACACACGCCCACACCCTGACACCCTCCACACACACACACAAATACTCACCCACACCCTGACACCGCCCCCACACACGCACACACACACACACCCTCCACACACGCAGATACACACCCACACCCTGACACACACCTCCCATACACACACCCCCACACCCTGACACCCCCCCACACACACACCCACACCCTGACACACCCACACACACACAGATACACGCCCGCACCCTGTCATACACACCCCCAGATGCACACCCACACCCTGACACACACCTCCCACACACACGCCCACACCCTGAAACCCCCCCCACACACGCGCACAGATACACACCCACACCTTGACCCAGACCTGCCATACACACGCCCACACCCTGACACCCCCCACACACATGCACACAGATACTTCCCCACAACTGACACACAACCCCCCACACACACAGATACACACCTACACCCTGACCCAGACCTGCCATACACACGCCCACACCCTGACACCCCCCACACACACGCACACAGATACTTCCCCACAACTGACACCCCCCCCCACACACACAGATACACACCTACACCCTGACACACACTCCCACACACACACACCCACACCCTGACACACTCCCCACACACACACACACACACTCTGACACCGCCTCCACACACACACACCTGCACCCTGACACGCCCCCCACACGCACGCGCATACGCACACACACACACACACACACACACACACCCTGACACACACCCCCCACACACACGCCCACACCCTGACACCCTCCATACACACACACACAAATACTCACCCACACCCTGACACACCCCCACATGCTGACACACACCTCCCCCACACACACACTCCCACACCCTATCACCCCCCCCACACCCACACCCTGACACACACCTCCCCCACTTACTCTCACACCCTGACACCCCCCCACGCACACAGATACACACCCACACCCTGACACACACACACCCACACCCTTACACACACCTCCCACACACCCACTCTGTCACAATCTCACACACACACAGATGCACACCCACATCCTGACACTCCCCCACAGATGCACACAGATACACAAACACACCTTGACATCACCCCCTACACACAGATACACACTCACACCCTGACACCCCCCCACACACCTCCCATACACACACACCCACACCCTGATACCACACCCCCCACACACAGGTACACACCCACACCCTGACACCCCCCCCCCCACACACACATACACACCCACACCCTGACATCCCTCCCCCCACACACAGCTACACTCCCACACCCTGACACCCCCCCCACACACACACACACACACACACCCACACCCTGACACCAGCCCCCCCACACACAGCTACACACCCACACCCTGACACCCCTCCCCCCCCACACACAGCTACACTCCCACACCCTGACACCCCTCCCCCCCACACACAGCTACACTCCCACACCCTGACACCCCTCCCCCCCACACACAGCTACACTCCCACACCCTGACACCCCTCCCCCCCACACACAGCTACACACCCACACCCTGACACCCCCCCCCCCCACACACAGCTACATTCCCACACCCTGACACCCACCCCCACACACAGATCCAGATCCTCACTCTGACACCACCCCTCACACACCAATACACATCCACACCCTGACACCCCCACACAGATACACACCCAAACCCTGACACACACACCCCCACACACACAGATACACACCCTCGCCCTGACACACACACACCCACCCACCCCCCGAAGCCCATACACAGGTATAGGCACACACACCCGCACACACATATGCATATGCGCACACTGTCTGGCTTTTTAATGAGACCATCTGCGTAACGAATGACCAAGCTGAATCCTTTCACAGTTCCCCAGACCCTGGCACCTCTTGCCATCTTGTCCAAGGCAAAGGGTGCAGGGCGATGTGTCATCTTACCTCCTTCCATTGTGTGTGCCCCGTTTGTGGAGGGTGAGGTATGGGCAGAGAGGGCACCAGACTAAGGGCTGAGTCTGAGATGCTCACATGTGAGATGCCTACAGTGAGAGCAGTGGGTGGAGATGCAAGTCGTTTTCACTTCTGGCATGTGGCATCTGTTGGTGTTCCTCCACTGAGCTTCCATATTCTCCTGCGATGCTAGGGCACATTGGCACACTGTCCCCTGGTTGGGGTAAACCTCTTCCTGCTGCTGACATTCTCTGGCCACTTCGGAGCAGCCCTGGTCAGTATCTAGCTCCCGTTCCTGGGACAGCCTGTCCGCCGGGCTGCAGGGGGAGACCTCAGGAGGGTGAGGGCACGGTGTGGGGTGGGGGAGCAGCAGCTGGTGATGCCCCTGGTCCACGTTTCTAGTCCCTTTAAGCACAAAACGAAATGGCCAGGTCACCTCCCTCCCAGTTGGTGGAGGGGGCTGATCGTGAGCTGTTGGTTGGCACAGTGTGGAAAGTCACTGGAAGATCGGCCAAGGGCAACGTTGGAGTCACATTCCAAACATGGTGCCACTGTCACAGACAGAAATAAACTTTCAGCCTCTGAGTCTGAGTGACTCCATATTACACACGTTTTCCTCTCCTTCAGTCTGTACTGGGTTAACTGTAAAACGTACTTGGATGCCCTGAGGTTGTGAAAGGTGCCATTAGAAATGGAAGACTTTGTTTTTACCAGGTTTTTAAATAAGGGCATAAGACGTAGGAGCTGATGTAGGCCATTCAGCCCATCAAGTCTCCCCTGTTCAAAGCGATATGGCTGATCTGATAGACCTCAACTCCATTTTCCTGCCTCTTTTCCCCATCACCTTTGATTCCCTAGGGCCCTAAGTTATAGGAGCAAACTTAAGCCATTCGGTCCATCACATCTGTTCTGTCATTCAATCATGGCTGATATGTTTCTCAACCCCAGTCTCCTACCTTCCCCCTGCAATCCTTGATCCCCTTACTAATCAGGGACCTATCTATCTCTGTCTTAACCTCAGTGACGTGGCCTCCACAGTCCCCTGTGGCAATGAGTTCCACAGATTCCACACGCTCTGGCTGAAGAAATTCTTCCTCATTTCAGTTCTAAAGGGTCACCCCTTCACTCGGAGGCTGTGCCCTTGGGTCCGAGCCTGTCCTACTAGTGGAAGCATCTTCTCCAAGCCCCCGCTATCCAGGCCCCTGAGTATTCTGTAAGTTTTAGTGAAATCCTTCCCCCATCTTTCTAATCTCCATGGAGTACAGAACCAGGGTCCTCGACCACTTCTCGTATGACCAGCCCTCCATCCCCTTGTAAACCTCCTCACAGGCCAGAACATCCTTCCTTAGATACGGGGCCCACAGCTGGTCACAGTATTCCAAATGTGGTCTGAACAAAGCCTGAAACAGCCTCATTCCTGAAGAAGGGTTATACCCGAAACGGCGATTCTCCTACTCCTCGGATGCTGCCTGACCTGCTGTGTTTTTCCAGCACCACATTTTTCAGCTCTGGTCTCCAGCATCTGCAGTCCTCCCTTTCACCTCCTTATACAGCAGCACGTTCCTGCTCTTGTACCCTAGCTCTGTTGACATGAATGCTAACGTTGCATTTGCCTTCCTAACTGCCAGCTGAACCTGCATGTTAACCTTAACAGCATCCTGAACTAGGACTCATTTCCAGATCTCCAGATTTCTAAAACCCTTCGCCCCTTAAAAAATAGACTATGCCTCTATTCTTCCTACCAAAGTGCATAACCTCACACTCTCCAACACCGTATTCCATCTGCCACTTCCTTGCTCACTCTCCTCACCTGTTCAAGTCCTCTGCTCCCCAACACAACCTGTCCTTCCTGAAAAATTCCCCTTTATCCCCACTGTCTGTCTTCTGCCAGTCAGCCTCTGTCTATACCAGTACCTTGCCCCTAACACCATGGGCTTTTATCTTACTTAACAGCCTCCTTGTCACAGGCCTTCTGGAAATCCAAGTAAATCCTATCCACTGGCCCTCCTTTGTCTAATTTGCTTTTAACCTCTTCCAACAGGTTTGTCGGTCATGACCTCCTCTTCAAAAAGCTGTGCTAATTCTGCCCTATTTTACCACACACCTCCCAGTACTCCACAATCTCATCCTTAATAATGGACTCTAAAATCTTGCCAGCGGCTGAGGTCGGGCTAACTGACCGATAATTTCCTGTCTTCTCCCTCCCTCCCAACGTAAACGGGGATGTTTCCTTATTTGATTTATTTATTGTCGCGTGTATCTTGTTGCAAAATACAGTGAAGTGTTGTATAGTGTCACCACTCTCTGGCAGCATCTTAAAGCACAGAGAAATAAACCAAAACACAGAATATAAAGGCAGAAAAATGAAGAAATAAAGAAAGTAGTTAGGTAATAATTGTGTTTTTATTATTTTAACCCCTAACAGCTCGTGTTCCCTCAGCAGTGATGAAACCCTTTATTTTTCCTGTTCCCATAGGGTATATTTTACTGGTAATTGCCTCTGGCAGTATAACATTTATTGAGAAAATGACTAGTTTCTGTTCTACACACTGTCTCAAACTCCTCCCCCCTCCACTTACAGGAAACCTGCAGTCCTCCACGATCTGGTACACCTCAACGATGGACGACCTGGCTGCATTCCAACGCAAATGGTTCGAGGTGGCTTTCCTCACAGAAGAGCGGCTTCACGTCGACATTCCCGCCTTCCTGTTACCGTGGTTACCCAGTAGACCAGCGTCCTATGCAAGTAGGCACAGTTCCTTCAGCCGCAGTTTTGGAGGACGAAGTCAAGCTGCTGCATTACTAGGTAGATGCACACCACAGACAGTGGGGGAATGGGCTCCAAAGGGGATGAGTTCATGTGGACAGCTGCTACTTGCCTCCTCCCGTACTCCGTGCCAACCGCTCAGGCGATTTCCTTGTCTGTAACAGCTTCACTGGGCAGCAACCTTCGGCCTCATTTGCGCTTCCTGAATCTTGAGCCCCCACAGCCCGGGTCAGTTAGAGTATTTATAATGACTTCCCTTAAATTGTATGAAATGCTTGTTTAGCCTAAAGAGGGCGTTCTGACCTTTACGTTCAAGTTACACCTTCCCTCCCCATCCCTCATTCTCCCAGAGCTGAAATATTGCCAGTTTGGATTCCGTTTCAATTTCTTCCCCACAAAAGCACACACCCTTTTAACTTTCCTCCCACTTTGCTGATGCTCTCTATTGTCGGAGTCGCTGCCAGATCTGTAAGAGGACAGAGCCTATCCCTTCAAACCAGAGCTCCCGGCTTCCATTTAGAGCTCTGGTATATTGTGCTTACTCCATCCATCTGATGTACATCGTCATGTGGCGCCACATCATCTCAGAGCAGGTTTAAAGTGTTGACTTACATTGAGCTTCTGCCCAACACGTCCACTTTCCTTCTCTTTGAACGCTGCCTGACCTGCTGTGCTCTTCCAGTGCCACACTTTTCAAACTAACTATAGGCTCCAAAAGCAGTCCATTTTGACCTGGGAATGTAAGTTAATCCACATTCTCCACAGCACGGTGGTTCAGTGGTGAGCACTGCTGCCTCCCAGGTTCGATCCCAACCTCAGGCAACTGGCTGTGTGGTGTTTGCACATTCTCCCCGTGTCTGTGTGGGGTTCCTCCCACAGTCCAAAGACTTGCAGGCTGGGTGGAATGGCCAGGGGAAACGCAGCATTAGAGGGATAGGGTAAGGGGCTTGGTCTAGGTAGGATGCTCTTCGAAGGGTTGGTATCGACCCGATAGCCTGTTTCCACACTGCAGGGATTCTATAATTCTTTCGATTTCAATTCAAGATTTTAAAATAATTCTAATTTTTAAAAAAATTCATCCCTACACGTTCTAATTCTCCAAGTCCCCCTCTTTTTATTTTCCAACCTGGATCAGATAGATCTATCAGATAAGCAGGATTGACCTAGTTTTCATTAAAGTTTCCAGATTGGAGTTACTTGGAGGAGGAGCTGACCTTTGACCAGGGCACAGTCTGAGCTGTGGTCTAGTCCTTTAACGGGTGCAATGGATTGACTAACTTTAAAATAAAAACAGGCCCCTCAACCACAGCTGTCTGGATAATTAATCTTATCCATAACGCTAAAAGAATTATTCAGTTATGTTTTTGTCTAAATGGAGTGAATATCAAACAACACTCTCAGCCGATGAGTTCAAAATGTGTCTTTAATTTTTAAAGTCTCCCAAGCTGACAATTCCCACTGCAGTAAATACACTCTCTCAGGCCCAGTGAGGTGAGTGGAACATAGTTATACATTATGTGCTTACATCATACAGCATGGATTTACAGTAGAACAGCCTCCAGTTGAGAGTGATGAGACAACTCGCCAAGCATCTCCATTCTGACCAGGACTTGTGTCCTCACTGTAGGCCAAAAGCCAAGGTATCACATGATATATGGCAGCACGGTGGCATGTGGGCGGTACGGTGGCACAGTGGTTAGCACTGCTGCCTCACAGCGCCAGAGACCCGGGTTCAATTCCCACCTCAGGCGACTGACTGCGTGGAGTTTGCACATTCTCCCCGTGTCTGCGTGGGTTTCCTCCCACAGTCACAAAGATGTGCAGGTCAGGTGAATTGGCCACGCTAAATTGCCCATAGTGTTAGGTAAGGGGTAAATGTAGGGGTATGGGTGGGTTGTGCTTCGACGGGTCGGTGTGGACTTGTTGGGCCGAAGGGCCTGTTTCCACACTGTAAGTAATCTAATCTAAGTAATCTAATCTAACCTAATATATAACCACCTAGAACCCAAACCCAGGCCCTTATACTGTAGGCAGTGAGACATGTAACAAAGCCTTCGATTCAGAAACAAGAACATTTCACAATTGACAAATTTATTCTATCAATTTCCAGGGAGTAAGCTTTACTAACCACGAGTACCCAAGGAATGCTTGTTCTGACAAAACACTGCGTTGTTTCCTTGGGGTATATCCTACAGTTGCTGAACCCCACTGCAGCAGTTTGATACTGAGCTTTCAGGCTAATACCCCATGTCCTGGTTAAAAGCTAGTGTCTGTTAAGCTTTTGCTAAATCCAATCTGTCCACATGATCTCATCGGTTCCCCTCTTGGATGTCATTGACTGATTCCCTACACCAAACCTGTGACGTGATGTAAACCCGCCCCACCTCGCCCTCTGAATAATCCCTCCTTTCAGACAAACCTGCATGATTCCTTCCTCCTTCCCCCTCTCGTTAATTTCGGGGCGGGGAGGTGATATTGACATGACGTAACATATACGGGTTGATTTCTGAAGAGACAGGGTTCCCCTGATACGGTGTTAAATGGAGAAGGGTAGGTGCGTCCTTGCCCCCACCCCACCTCTCTCTCTATTGAGCAACAGTGGAGATTGCAAAAGGAGAAACTGAACCAGTTCTCCATTGCTGATCACTGTCCAGTGACCACTGTTGGAATGTTTGGATATTTGGTCAACTCCATAAAAAGGTCTCATTCCAAAGATCTAAAGAGAGCCATTGTTATACCATTGGATATTGATCTGTCTCCAACATGGTATTTCTGGATGATGTAACAATGTTTACATCCTGGAGCATAAAGATTAGATGTGGGTGACATGGTATTGAAAGATTCAACAGACGTTTATTACAGCTCCTGGTATGCACATCAATATCTGGACTAATATTGAACTATTCAGTTACAAACAGTCGCACACTTTCCGACTCAGGCGACTGACTGTGTGGAGTTTGCATGTTCTCCCTGTGTCTGCGTGGGTTTCCTCCGGGTGCTCCGGTTTCCTCCCACAGTCCAAAGATGTGCGGGTCAGGTGAATTGGCCATGCTAAATTGCCCATAGTGTTAGGTAAAGGGGTAAATGTAAGGGTATGGGTGGGTCGTGCTTCGACGGGTTGGTGTGGACTTGTTGGGCCGAAGGGCCTGTTTCCACACTGTCAGTAATCTAATCTAATCAGCTTGTCACGCTCCACGTGGCCCCAGTTGAGATGGAGTCTGAGACCTTTGTTCCCTCGGGTCACATGCCTTGGTGGAATGATGCTATCTCCCAGGGACCCTGTCTCCTAAAGGTGTTACTAACTGTGAGATGTAACATTAGCAATTATGGCAGATTGCTCTCCCAGAGTAAGGGTGAGCAAAAAGAATTGGGGATGGAAATATGTTCAATGATTGTAAAGTTGTTCATTCACTGTTTTCAGTTCCATTGGCTGTTCTGTCGCTGTGATATTTTTCCCTGGTGTTGCCCTCCATGATCTTCCCCTTGGATTTTCAAAGCTCCACACAGTGGGAGCACATGGAGGAAGTGCTCAACCTCCTGACTGAAGACTTGGAGATCAGAGACAACTCTGCTGTTTCTTCCTTCCCTAATGCACCGATACACCCGGCCCCTGTGCTGAGGTCTGAGTTTAGCCAATCTGTGGGTGCTGACGAGAGGGTGGGGTACATGAACCCAGACCATTTGCCACTCCTCTAGTATGCATTGTATGTTGTGAAGCCCACAGATTGGCAGGAGTTCTCGAGCACTTTATTCTCTATTACATTTCTAAAATTGTGAACATTTAATGTGACAGAGACTGAGCCAGCCCATAGCTAGAGGCCTGGAAGGTTGCGCCTGTTACTAAGCAGTAGGGAAAAATGCTTCATCTTTCACCAGTTACGAGCAAATAATGCACAGATTGCACCTTGATTGGCTGTTGAAATGGCAAAAATACCAGCATTTTCCTCTGACTTGGAGGTGCCGGTGTTGGACTGGGGTGGGCAAAGTTAAAAATGACACAACACCAGGTTATAGTCCAACAGGTTTAGTTGGAAGCACTAGCTTTTGGAGCGACGCTCCTTCATCAGGTGGTTATGGAGGTTAAGATCCTACTCTGAGAATATATAGCCAAAGGAGTCCAGTGTCATGGAGGTGTGATACAATAAACAATCTTAGATTAAAGCTTCCATCCTTTATGATGGGATATGCTGGTTTCTATTCTGTCATATCAAAGAAAGGTACCTGTGAGCTCCGTTAGGTAAAGGAGAGGTTGACCCGATCTGGTTTGACCCTTTCTCCATCCCCTTGGTCCTTATAGTTTTCATTTCTCAATTTAGCCGCCAAAAATCAGCTCCATTTAGAAAAGAAAGAAAAAAAACTAGAGAAACTCAGCAGGTCAGGTAGCATGTTTGCTTTTGTATTCATTTCACATAATTACTTCCCCCGCCTAAGAAAGGAGATTGCGCTAATGTTATACCATCCCAAAGCAGGAATGTGGTCCTGTAAACCACAGTGTGATAATGACAGGCCGGTCACTGCAGGAGAATTCCCCTTACCTCTGAAATAGTGCAATGGGATCTTACCGGTTCACCTGTGACAGCAACTTGCATTGCTAAATCATTTCGATACTGTAAAACAAGGTACCTCAGCTGAGCACCTGAGAAACTTGATTTTGCCGCAGGTATGTATCCCACCGTCCTTGTTCCCAGCAAGTGACATTTCTCAGGACTGAGGAGCTAAAACATCATCTGGAAATGGTCCTTGTATGGTGAAGCCACTGAGGTCAAAGGAACCTTTCCTGCTTGCCTGCATTTCTGTAGAAACTTGATGGCTGTGTCGATATGCACAATCTTCTTGGAAATCCTCTCCACTTTAAGCCGGCGGTTAGTGGTGTCGATGATAGTCATGATTTGGAGATGCTGGTGTTGGACTGGAGTGTACAAAGTTAAAAATCACACAACACCAGGTTATAGTCCAACAGGTTTAATTGGAAGCACACTACCTTTCAGAGCACTGCTCCACAACCACCTAATGAAGGAGCGTCGCTCCGAAAGCTAGTGTGCTTCCAATTAAACCTGTTGGACTATAACCTGGTGTTGTGTGATTTTTAACTTTGTACACCCCAGTCCAACACCAGCATCTCCAAATCATGAGGTCAAAGGAGGAGACGTCACTTAATGTCAATAGATTAGATTAGATCCCTACAGTATGGAAACAGGCCCTTCGGCCCAACAAGTCCACACCAACCCTCCGAAGAGTAACCCACCCAGACCCATTGCCCTACTCCTTACTAATGCACCGATCAGACAAGGCCTTCATTCTCCTTTGTTTGGAAGCGAAGGTTCGATGGATTCACCAGAACATTGTGAAAGATAAAAAGCAATTCCTGATGAAGAGTTTATGCTCCAAACATCGACTCTCCTGCCCCTCGGATGCTCCCTGACCAGCTGTGCTTTTCCAGCGCCACACTTTTCGACTCGATAAAAAGCAATGTACAGACTGCGAGAGCAGAGGCAGAGAAGACTGCTCTGACCGTGATGGATTTACTGTGCGAAGGAGCTGTGTGTCAGTAGTAGGCTACTAGAATTTCATCTGAGTTGGCTGGACTCAGGAACACGATCGGACTTCCTGTCATTTCAGCAAATTGTGTAAATCCCCACTCAGAGCAAGTGGATGAAGAGAACATGTGAAAAGAGACCTCAACAGGTCAGAAACTCCCCTGGTCAAGACTGAATTAGCTGTTCCCCATCAGGACTGTACAGCTGGGCCGATGGTAACATAGTGGTTACCCTACTGGGCCTGTCATCCACGCGCCCTGGCTCACGTTTTGGGGAAAGTGGCTTCACATTGGCTGATAAGGTTTAAATTCCATTAAATTAAACCTGGAATTGAAAGCTCGTCTCCAGTGACCGCGAAACCACTGTTTAAAAAAAAAACCCAATCGGTTCAGTACTGTCCTATTGAGAAGGAAATCTGCCATCCTTACCCGGTCTGAGCTACAGCTGACTCCAGCTCCATTACAATAGACAAGAGACAATAGGTGCAGGAGTAGGCCATTCATCCCTTCGGGCCTGCATCACCATTCAATGTGCTCATGGCTGATCATCCTTAATCAGTATCCTGTTCCTGCCTTATCTCCATAACCCTTGATTCCACAATCCTTGAGAGCTCTATCCAACTCTTTCTTAAATGAATCCAGAGACTGGGCCTCCACTGCCCTCTGGGGCAGAGCATTCCACACAGCCACCACTCTCTGGGTGAAGAAGTTTCTCCTCATCTCTGTCCTAAATGGTCGACCCCGTATTTTTAAGCCGTGTCCTCTGGTTCGGCACTCACCCATCAGCGGAAACATGTTTCCTGCCTCCAGAGTGTCCAATCCTTTAATAATCTTATACGTCTCAATCAGATCCCCTCTCAGTCTTCTAAACTCAAGGGTATACAAGCCCAGTCGCTCCAGTCTTTCAGTGTAAGGTAATCCCACCATTCCAGGAATTGACCTCGTGAATCTATGCTGCACTCCCTAACATTTAAACTGCCCTCATGAGGTCATTCCGTTTGGGTCAACCAGGGATACTGGCCTTGCCAGCAACACCCACGTCCCATGTAAGAGCTTTTTAAAAATGGCCCCATTGAGCTTGGAAAGAGTAATCAACATTGTGTGGTTGATTCCTACTATCCAGCCTGCTACATGGATAGGCACAGGACCAAACTCTACCTCCCCCCTGTCCCTGGCAGAATACTTGAAGTCTGGGTTAGACCTCCAATAGCTGGCAGGCTGAAGTTGCTGTTTGCTACAGTCCTTTCTGCAGGAACAAGGAGCAACAATATGATGGGAAGGTAGACAATCTGGAATCGGGAGTATCACAAGCAGCCTCTGATGGCTCTTGGAAAGGGTCCTCCAATCCAAAACTGCTCAGCTGGGCATCGAGGTGAGACTGACAGAACTCCCAGAACAAACCGCCTCTTACAATTCACAGCCAGGACAACACACTGCAGCTTTCTACAGACGTGATGAGTTTACCAAGGTGATAATGATAGCTTCCACAATCTCCTCTATATTCAGTGTTGTACCCAGTAATTATCTCCACTGCTTCCCACTTTATTCCAAAAGCTGTTTATCTTCCTGTGCTCTCTCTTTCGGATTGTCTCCGAGAGGAGGATGTGAGCAATCTGGTCTTCTGCCAGTGAGGATCCTACTCTCTGAAGAAGAGGCCAGTTCTATCTATGGCATGGTGCTGTGTTAATGGTGCTTTGTAAATACAAGATGTTGCATTCTGCTGAAAGTCCAGGCCCACGATGGGTACCCGTTGTGGTACAGTGGCATCATTGCCCCTCGGAAACAGTCTTGCTTTAGGTGGGAGTTAGCTCTTACAGCACGGCTACTTGAACAACGCAGGATAACCACCATAATACCTCACTTCCTGTCTGGACCAGAATTACGAATGTTGGAAAAGATTTGTTTCTTAAATCTCTCCAAAGACCGACAATGTAATAGCTAATGTTTAATTCCAGTTGGAATGTTGCGTTATTCCCAAGTAATAAAGATGCAGACCAACAAGGTAAGAGTGGTATTACTGGTCCCAAATAATGCAGGAGTATTTGACGCCACTTGCACTCTGTTTTACTCTCAGCAAACATCAATCTCACTTTGACCTGTCCTGTAGTCAAGGTAGGAATCTATCACAGGACCCTGACATTGGGCTGGCCTCCCATGTGCCTGAATGAACTGGCATTGGTTGGACCCCACTTTAGAGGCACGCTACGGTTAGGGAGTGGGCCCAAGCAGGGCCCAGACATGGTGGGTGGGCCCAAGCAGGGCCCAGACATGGTGGGTGGGCCCAAGCAGGGCCCAGACATGGTGGGTGGACCCAAGCAGGGCAACATCTTTAAAAAAAAAATGAGTGGATACAAAATCCTAATGAAGCAAGTGATCTGTGCCTGACATTCATTTGCAGGAGCGTCCTTTGCTCAATGTTGCTTTGTGCGATCTCTGACAAAAACCACTCTGAAACTTTCAATTGACACCCTTTTGGGGAGCAAATTTACTGATTTTCGGCCCAGTTATGTGTAAAGGTTTTTGATTCCCCTCCTCAATAGCTTTGGTGTAAATTAAAAATGAGGCTTGATTTTTGATTTCCCCACCCTGCTCGTCCTGTGTGGTATTTAACGTGTTGAGGTTTGTGTCTCATTTTAATCTGTTCCTGCTGCTTTCTCTTGACCTCCTCCATGTGCAGCTGCCACAGTCCCTGAGCAGAAGACGGTGACCCTCGCTGTGGATGTCAATAACCGCTCAGACCATGTTGAATGGTGCAGCTGCTATTACCATGGCAACTACTCAATAAATGCTGCCTTTGAAATCAAGCTACACTGGATGGCAGTAACGTCAGCCGTACTCTTTGAAATGGTAGGTGGCATCAGACAACACAGTTACACCTTCAGAAACAATAGACACTCTGGTCTCTTGTTAAATGTGATATTGCCTGGTCAGCACCAGTTCCAGAGAACGCTGCAGGAACTGACTGACTACATCGTCGGGAGAGAGTGATTAATGTTTCAAGTCTCGTCTGACTGTGTTCAGGAGAGGTGCTGGAAAATAGGCAATATTTTTAATATGAGGTCTGCAGATGCTGGAGATAAGAGCTGAAAATGTGTTGCTGGAAAAGCGCAGCAGGTCAGGCAGCATCCAAGGAACAGGAGAATCGACGTTTCGGACATAATCCCTTCTTCAGGAAGCCCTTCGGGCATAAGCCCCTATGCCTGAAACATCGATTCTCCTGCTCCTTGGATGCTGCCTGACCTGCTGCGCTTTTCCAGCAACATATTTTCAGCTCGTTATTTTTAATATGTTTGACAGAGACAGAAAGTATAGTATTTTCCACACACAGCTTGAAACAAGAGCCACTTTCTCTCCCTGGATGCTGCCAGACCTGCTGAGTTTTTTTCAGCATTCCCTGTGTTTGCTTCAGCATCCCATCTGCGGTATTTTTCTACTGACTTTTCACCACTTCCTGACACCGAGTTGTCATCCAAGTATAAATTTTCTGAAATCCACCGTTTGCCAATGAGGAAATCGCTTCTTGATGTTTGTTTTCAAAGAATAGGGTGAGGGCACAGGGGCTCAGTGGTTAGCACTGCTGCCTCGCAGCACCAGGTTCCCGGGTTCGATTCCACCCTCGGGCTGGTGTGGAGTTTGCACGTTCTCCTCCTGTCTGTGTGGGTTTCCTCCGGGTGGTCCGGTCTCCTCCCCCTGTCCAAAGGTTAGCTGGATTGGCCGTGCTAAATTGTCTCACACTGTCCCGGGATGTGTAGGCGAGGTGGGTGAGCCATGGGAAAAAGTAGGGTGGGTCTGAGTGGAATGCTGTTCAGAGGGTCGGTGTAGATTCGACGGACCGAATGGCCTCTCTCCAAGTATAAGAATCTATGATTTTCTCCCGGCCTGTTTTATAGCGAAGCCAGCATTTATTGCCCAGCACTAGAAGCTGATGGTGAGTCACTGTGTAGGAACATTGTACCACATGTGATATAGGGCAGTTCTCACAGTGCTGATCGAGAACACTTTCAGATTCTAACCCAGGGGAATGAAGGAACAGGATAATTCCAGGTCAGAAAGCTGTTTAACTTTCTGGGGACCTTGCACCTGGTGGTGTTCTCATGCATCTTCTGCCCTTGTCCTTAAAGTTGGCAGAGGTCAATGTTTTGGAAGATGCTCTCAAAGGTGCCCCCTCGATGTTTTTTGTAGACAATACACGCTGCTGCTACTGAGTGGTTGTGGAGGGGGGGAGGGGGCGCGTGAATGTTGAAGTGGAGGGGTGTGGCTCTCCTGGATGGTGTCAAGTCGAGAGTGTGGGGCTGGAAAAGCACAGCAGGTCAGGCAGCATCCGAGGAGCAGGAACATCGACAGAGTCATCAGGAATGATGAAGGGCTTATGCCTGAATCGTTGATTCTCCTGCTGCTCGGTTGCTATCTGACCCACCTCGCTTTCCCAGCGCCACCCTCCGGACTCTGAGCCTCCAGCCTCTGCAATCCTTACTTTCTCCTGGATGATATCAAGCCTGTTGAGTTTTAGCTCTATTTCCAGCCAGCGCACAGTTGGGTTTGTTCTTGGCTTGCAACCAGAAGTGAGAGATGCAGCTATCAGACATCTGAGCCAAGAGGATAGGTAAAACAGGAGACCGTCCGGCTATTGGAAGCATGTTGTTAAACTGCACTGGGCGCAAGAAAGATTGAAAGGGATGTTACTGAGACTGGAAGGTTTGCGTTATAAGGAGAGGCTGTGACTTTTGTCCCTGGAATGTAGGAGGCTGAGGGATGACCTTAAAGGTTTATAAGTCATGAGGGGACAGAGATACGGTGAATTGCCATCGTCTTTTCCCCAGGGTAGGAGAGTCCAAAACTAGAGGGCATAGGTTTCAGGTCAGAAGGGAAAGATTTAAAAGGGACCTGAGGGGCAACTACTTTCACATTTCATTTTTCGCCATTTCTTGATTTCCTCTTTTTTTTCCCACCTCATTGTCATTGTGAGTATGGAATGAGCTGCTAGACCTCTGTGACCTAATAAACGACCTGATCCCACCCTGTGGTGTGGCAGGATATGTGAATTCTCCGAGAAGTTCTGATCTATCCTGAGCTGGCTGAGGAGGAAAGCTTGCAGTCCAGAAGATGAGGTACAGTAATGAACCACAAAATGAGAAGTGGTTACCAGTACATTGTTTTTTAATCCAGAGGCATCTTTCATTAAAATCATAAAGCAGAGAGTATCTGCTCACTTTTCATTGCACTTGAAGGAAAGAACAAGTATTATTTTTAATATGAAACCATACCTTTTTGAAATCTGAGTCACTGCTTTCCAGACACATGAAGCAAACGACCATTGAATCAGTTTCTTTTTTACAAATCCTCACCTTCTCCCAGTTCCTTCCACCTCTGCTCTGTCCAGACTTGCTGCCGGCCCACACTGGTGCCCTTCTCCCATCATGTCCTTTTTTGCCTCTTTTTCCATCATTCCATGTCCCCTTTACACCTATTTCCTCATTCTATCCCTCTATTCTCACGTTCCACTTCTCCGCAATTCCTGCTTCCCTTTTTCTTGTTCCCCACCTCGTTGTCATTGTGAATAGTGAATGCAGCTAAAAATGTCAGTGATCTCTGTCAGCATTGATGTGCTTGAAGTTGCGATTTGGTGTCACTGATGAGTCACTGCTGACACTGTTGTCAAATGCGCATAAAGTTCTGGATTATTTAGCAAGTTAATATCGGGTACCTTTCAAAATGACTCTAGATTGTTCCGTGATGACCTAAATGAACATCTGACAGTCTGTTTCATGAGCTCTGCTTAATTTTATCTTCATTAAGCACAGTGATGATTTATTTTCTTAACCTTTTATAGCAGTGTTTCATTGAATTCGAACTCTCAAACGCAGTCTCATGCCTTTAGTCAGAGCCCACTTTGACTGGAGTGACTGTGATCACAGACGCAAATGCCAGCCTCGCCAACTGTTCGACACTGCTCAGGAAAGTGACTCAGCCCCAGCTCCAGAGAACTAGAAATGGGCCATGGGTACCTGCCAAGTCCGGAGATGGAATTCTCAGATTTTGCTACTTGTGTGTTGGCTTTTCATTTTGGTCACCTAGCAACCAGTTCTTCCCTCTATATCTAACCGTTCTTGTATCTTGTTTCATCGGTTCTACATTTAGAGTCATACATCGGTCCAACCGTCCATGCCGACCAGATATCCCAACCTAATCTAATCCCATTTGCCAGCACTTGACCCATAACCCTCCAAACTCTTCCTATTCATAGACCCATCCAGATGTCTTTTAAATGTTGTAATTGTACCAGCCTCCACCACTTCCTCTGGCAGCTCATTCCATACACGTACCACCCTCTGTGTGAAAAAATTGCCCCTTAGGTCCCTTTTATATCTTTCTCCTCTCACCCTAAACCTATGCCCTCTAGTTCTGGACTCACCCATCCCAGGGAAAGGACCTTGTGTGTTTACTCTATCCATGGCACTCAAGATTTTATAAATCTCCCACGCTCCAGGGAAAACATCCCTAGCCTGTTCTGCGTCCCCCTATAGCTCAAACCCTCCAACCCTGGCAACAATCTTGTAAATCTCTTCTGAATCCTTTCAAGTTTTATGACATCCTTCCTATAACAGGGAGACTGGAATTGAATGCAATATTCCAACAGTGGCCTAACCAATGTCCTGTACAGCCGCAACATGACGTCGCAACTTCTGTACTCAATACTCTGACCAATAAAGGAAAGCATACCAAACGCCGCCTTCACAATCCTATCAACCTGTGACTCCACTTTCAAGGAGCTATGAACCTGCACTCTAAGGTCTCTTTGTTCAGCAACGCTCCTCAGGACTTTACCATTAAGTGTATAAGTTCTGACCTGATTTGCTTTTCCAAAATGCAATACCTCACATTTATCTAAATTAATTTCCTTGTACACCTGTCTTTTGCCCTCTTAATCTTACTCATCACTGAGACCAGGGTTGGTTTGAGGTTTCAGTGATGAGATTGTGTTTTTTTTTGGGGGGTTTAAAGGGTTGTGGAACAGGACAGGTACAGACCAACCACAATCTGATGGAATAGCCGTATAAACCTTGGAAATCTGCTGCTGCCGTTCTTTATTTTCTGCGGTGGGTTCCTTTGACCTTTTTTACTCAGTCTTGGCTATTCGGAGGGTCGGTGTGTAGGTTTAATGGGCCGAATGGTCTGATTCCACTCTGTCGGGACTCCACGGTTCACCGTGGGCAAAATAGATCCTGGCTGGGCTCAGTGAGCTAATGCCAAAAGGAGCAACAGTCCCAGTAACAGGTCTGGCCAAAGTGGACAGAGATGGTATCTGCCATTCGACAACTAAATGCAAACTTTGTTTTAACCAGCACTCCGGATAAACAAATTATATAAATTGTATAAATTCAAATACAAAGATCTGCTGCAATGTCGACGTGTTTATGCTGGGAATGAAATATAACAGTGATTTACAGTCATTACGTTTCTATCACTTACTCTGTCTTTGACATTGATTCAGGAGGTGCATTGATGTTTTTACATAAATTAGTGGGTGGCACGGTGGCACAGTGGTTAGCACTGCTGCCTCACAGCGCCAGAGACCCGGGTTCAATTCCCGACTCAGGCGACTGACTGTGTGGAGTTTGCACGTTCTCCCTGTGTCTGCGTGGGTTTCCTCTGGGTGCTCCGGTTTCCTCCCACAGTCCAAAGATGTGCGGGTCAGGTGAATTGGCCATGCTACATTGCCCGTAGTGTTAGGTAAGGGGTAAATGTAGGGGGTATGGGTGGGTTGCGCTTCGGCGGGTCGGTGTGGACTTGTTGGGCTGAAGGGCCTGTTTCCACACTGTAAGTAATCTGATCTAATCTAATTTCTTTGAGGGATGTTGAAGCTTTGCCTACTCAGTTTACTGTGGGGCACACGCCTGGTCCCATAGCTGCTGGTTAATAAAAAGCTTGCTGTAACTACAAAACCTAGTCTGTGGAACACAGGAGGGCAGAAAATGAGGTTGGTGTTGTAGCCGGCCTGGTTAAATCACAGGCTGATTAACCACTTCTTCCGATTTACTCACTCAGGTACAAGGCTGGCACAGAAAAGCCACTTCCTGTGGGTTTCTCCTGGTCCCTGTGCTTGAGGGTCCGTTCGCTCTCCCCAGTTACCTGTACGGAGACCCCCTGCGGACTCAGCTTTTCATCCCCCTGACTGTCAGCTGCTTGGTGAAGGAAGGCGCAGAGCACATCTTTGATGGTACGTGTCTCACTGTCTCACTGGACACTCAGAGGAATCAAACAGTTGAACTGTCAGGAAGGTTTCATGGGAGTCTAACGGTTGAAAATCTCACTGTGCCTCCTACTCATTTCATTTCCAAGCGCGCTCTCTCTCAGGGCTACGTTTTGATTTTCTGGGTGGAGTTTGCATTTTCTGGAGCTACGATTTCATTCTCACTGACCACTTTGAGTCATTCAGCACAGAAACAGACCCTTCGGCCCAACTCATACATGTCAATCAGATATCCTAACCTAATCTAGTCCCATTTGCCAGCACCCGGCACATATCCCTGTAAACCCTTCCTATTCATATACCCATCCAAATGAACAACACCTTACCTATAGCAGGGAGATCTCATTCCATGAGTTCTGGTCACGGAATGCCATTATGTCTGTATTTGTGTTGGGATACAGGGCATTTTACATTCACACAAAAAAAATTCACTACCCTCAGCTATCATCACCACTTCATTCAATTTAAAGCTACAACTGAAGTAACACTTTATTTTCCAAAACACCATGTTATTTAAATGGGCTTAAGAAAGCTGCACACGTGAGTAACAAATGTTTTCTTTTGAAAGTAACTGAAAAATGTGTTGCTGGAAAAGCGCAGCAGGTCAGGCAGCATCCAAGGAGCAGGAGAATTGACGTTTCGGGTATGAGCCCTTCTCCTGCTTCTTGGATGCTGCCTGACCTGCGCTTTTCCAGCAACACATTTTCAGCTCTGATCTCCAGCATCTGCAGTCCTCACTTTCTCCTTTTGAAAGTGACTGACAGACTGTTCAACGAAAGCAGCCCCATTTGCTCGGCTTTATCTTTGATGAAAGTTTCTGTGGGCAGCATCTTTCCCTCACCCCTTTCACAGCCCCTCGCATCTCACCCATCACTCAGTAACTCTCAGACAACACCACTGCACCCCCTCACGTTTAGTCCCCACCCCTGCCTCTTGTGAGGCTCACACTCCTCAGAACACTCCCAGCAGACTGTCTGCATCCGCCCCGCCCCGCCCCGCCCTGCTCACTCCCAGCAGATTGGCTGCGCTCCTGCCATCCCCAGGCCATACCCAGCTGATAGAACAGGTCCTGTTATGGACTGGATTCCTCTCCACTTGGCCAGGTAGATGACAGTGTGTTGTAACTGTACTGGAAGAGCCTGACTAGGGAAGCGGCACGTTCCTGAGCACCAGCCTTCAGCACCACTGCCAGAATATTGTCAGGGCCAATAGTCTTTAGTGTCCAATGCCTCCAACCATTCCTTGATATCACCTGGAGTGAATCGAATTGGTGCAAGGCCTCACTGGAGGAAGCTGGGATGGGTCACTCTGCCCTTCTGGCTGAAGACTCCGGTGAAAGCTTCAGCCTCACCTTTTGCCCTGATGTGCTGGGCTCTTCCATCGTTGAGGATGGGGATATTGGTGGAGCAGCCTCCTTCCAGTCAGTTTTGTAATCGTCCACAACCTATCATGACTGGATGTGGCAGCACTGCAGAGCCCAGGTCTGATTGGTTGGTTATGGGATTATTTAGCTCCGTCTATCACTTGCTGCTTATGTTGTTTGGAATCTAAGTCGTCCTTGTTGGTGGCTTCACCAGGGTTTAGATTAGATTACTTACAGTGTGGAAACAGGCCCTTCGGCCCAACAAGTCCACACCGATCCGCCGTAGCGCACCCAACCAGACCCATTCCCCAACATTTACCCCTGCACCTAACACTACGGGCAATTTAGCGTGGCCAATTCACCCTAACCTGCACATCTTTGGACTGTGGGAGGAAACCAGAGCACCCGGAGGAAACCCACGCAGACACGGGGAGAATGTGTCAACTCCACACAGACAGTCGCCTGAGGCGAGAATTGAACCCAGGTCTCTGGCGCTGTGAGGCAGCAGTGCTAACCACTGTGCCGCCCATCAACACCTCATCTTCAGGTATGCCTGGTGCTGCTCCTGGCAAGCCCTCCTGCACACTCTGTTGAACCAGGGTTGATCGCCCTGGCTTGATGGTAATGGTTGAGTGAGGGGTACGCCGGGCCCATGAGGTTACAATTCTAGTTGAATACAATTCTGTTGCTGTTGGTTCCCTCACCACCTGCCCCAGACCGCGTCCAGCAGCTGTGTCCTTTCGGACCTGACCAGCTCGATCAGTATTGCTGCTGCAGAGTCATTCTTGGGTGGTGGACCCAGAGTACATTGCCACCTTTCAGCTCTTAGAATCGTTGAGCCTATCAACTGAGAGAGGATTAACAAATAAAAACAGCAAATACTGGAGAAACTCAGTATCTGAATGGAGTAACAGGCTTGATAGGCTGAACAATTGACTCATGTCGTGCAATAAAGGAAGATAAATCTAAACCTACCCTGGCATTTTGAGAATTTGAATTTTTTTAAAAGCTGGCATCTGTAGAGTAAATAATGCTGTCAGATTTATAAAATCTCAGTCACCTCGGGCGACTGTCTGTGTGGAGTTTGCACATTCACCCCGTGTCTGCGTGGGTTTCCTCCAATTTCCTCCCACAATCCAAAGATGTGCAGTTCAGGTGAGTTGGACACACTAAACTGCCCGTAGTGTTAAATGCGTTAGTCAGAGCGGAATGGGTCTGGGTGGGTTACTCTTCGGAGGGTCAGTGTGGACTTATTGGGCCGAAGGGCCTGTTTCCACAAATAGGGCATCTAATCTAATCTGATCGATCTGTGGAGAGAGAACATGTTGTTTTGTTCTAAAGAAGGTTAACAGGACACCTTGGAGCCACTAAGGATGTGATACCTTGGGGGATAGACAAGACAGAGGGACATTGGGATGGATTGTGGACATTGAGGTGGATGGGATACATTTAGGCTCGCGGGGATGTTTGATATCCAGGTTCGATTTAATGACCAGTTGATCCCCTCCCAGCACAGTTCAGAATCAGTGCTGGCCTTTACACTCTGTTTATTTTCACTGTGCTGCTGTTTGCATTTTCTCAGGGTTCGAGCCGGAGACTTACTGGGATCGGATGCAGCTTCTGCAAGAGGCCATTCTTGTGAGGTACAGTATTGCAGGATACTTCTGTGAGCAGCAGTGGGACAGAAACGTCCTTCATATGTGACACAACCTATCGATTTCTGCATAAAACTAATCGACAGATTTACAAAGTGCAGATTGTTGTACAAGGGGGGAAATGGCCAAGTGGTATTATCACAAGTCGAGGAATCCAGACACACAGCCAGCCTTCTGGAGACCTGGGTTTGAAGCTCATTATATCAGATGGTGAAATTTGAAATAAATTCAAAAAAGCTAAAAATCTGGATTTAAACATCAAATGATATCATTGACCAATGACCTGATATTCTTGTTGTTTATTGTAAAAACCCAGGAACAATGTTATCCTTGCGTGGTCTGGCCTGCATGTGACTCCTGACCCACAGCAAGGTGGTTGACTCTGAGCTGTCCTCCATGTTCAGAATGTGTCTCGGCTTTCATAACGCTGTAGGACATTGGAGCAGAATTAGGCCATTCGGCCCAGCCACTCTGCTCCACCATTTCGTTGTGGTTGATAGTTTCCTCAACTCCATTCTCCTGCCTTCTCCCCTTAACCTTTCCTCTCCTTATCCATCAGATTCCCCGCCATCTGGCTGAAGAAATTCCTCCTCATCCCAGTTTTAAAGGGTCGTCCCTTCATTCTGAGGCTGTGCCCTCTGGTCCTAGTCTCTCCTACTAGTGAAAACATCTTCCCCACGTCCTCTCTATCCAGGCCTCTCAGTATTCTGTACATTTCAATTAAATCGCCCATTATCCTCCATCGAGTGCAGATCCAGTGTCTTCCACTGCTCCTCATATGACAAGCCCTTCATCCCTGAGATGGTTCTTGTAAACCTCCTGATGACCCTCTCCAGCACCGGCTCATCCTTCCTTAGATATGGGACTCAAAACTACTCTCACTATTCCAAATGCAGGACGTCTCTGCTCATGTATTCTCCCCCCCTTCAAAATGCATTTGTCGTCTTAACTACCGACCTAACCTACAGTTAACCTTGAGACGATCCTGAACTAGGACTCCCAACTCCCTTTTGAGGTCCAGATTTCCAGAACCTGTCCCTATTTATAAAATAGTCCACGCCTCTATGCTTCCTGCCAAAGTGCATTACCTCACACACTTTCCCACCTTGTATTCCATCTGCCAATTCTCTGCCCACCCTCTGAGCTTGTCCAAGTACTTCCTGATGAAGGGCTTATGCCCGAAACGTCGAATTTCCTGTTCCTTGGATGCTGCCTGACCTGCTGCGCTTTAACCAGCAACACATTTTCAGCTCTGATCTCCAGCATCTGCAGACCTCACTTTTTACTCAAGTCCTTCTGCAGCCTCCCCACCTCCTTAATACTACGTGTTCCTTCACCTATCTTTCTGTTATCTGCAAACATAGCAATTATGTCCTTAGTTCCTTTGTACAGATTGCTCCTACTGTGAATAGCTGTGGGCCCAACACTGACCCCTGCAGAACTCCCACTAGTCACTGGCTGTCATCCTAAAAAAAGATCCCTTTATCTCTACTCTCTGCCAGTGAGCCGATCCTCTCCCCACGCCAGTACCTTGTGCCTAACATCATGGACTCTGCTTATTTAGCAGCCTCCTGTGCAGTACCTTGTCAAAGGCCTTCTGAAAACCCAAATCGATCACATCCACCGGCTCTCCTGAGGTGCCTGAAGGTGAACTGGCAGTACCACACGCTCACCACCTGAGGGTACCTGAGCTTGTCAAATTCCACAATTTCGATGTGAGGCCTTTATTGCATCAACATGTTTCTCAGCATTTCACTGAAATGCAAGTTGTTCTTTCTGCTGTCCAATGCTGCATTTCCCTGGGTGACTATCTGCTCAGGGCCAGGCTGATGCCATTGGGCAGAATATACTTTTAAAGGGCATGCTTATGAACCAGGCAATATTTAATTTTCAAGAAGTCAGGATCACAGCATTTTTACTTCATTGTAATGTGCGCGGTAAATGTTTCGCCGGGGAACAGCTTTCTGTTTTTCAGGCTTGGGTGTTGGGTTAGGGGTATTAGGACCCTTGGCCCATCTTGCAACGACGTCACAGAACTGTTTCATTGGGGATAAATGGCACAGTGTAGTCACCGATAGTTAGATAGAAGCTGAAAGAATGATAGAATTAAGAGAATAGGTTTAAAACAATGTAACTAACTGGTGGCCTTTCTGCCAGACCCGAAACATTAACTCTGATTTCTCTTCACAGATCTGCTGAGCTTTTCCAGCAATTTCTGTTTTAGTATATGTTTGGTATCAATATGCGATAAGAAGTACTTTAATGACTACTTGTTGATCACTGTACCTTCATACCAAACTCTCAAGTGTGGACATGGCAAAGGGAGGGCAAGTGGTAATCCAGACCCCCAGACTGATGTCTAGAAACATGGTTTCAAATCCTGCCATGGCTGAAGGTGAAATCTGAGTTTGATAATGAAGGGCTGTCTTAAAGGCAGCCATATAACTATTATCAAAACTCATCTACTTCATTGGTAACCTTGAGGGAAAGAAGCTGCTGACCTTACCTGGTGTGGCCTGAATGTTAGTCCAGACCCACAGCAACGGGATTGACTCTCTACTGCCCCCTGGGCAATTAGAGGTGAGCAATAAATGCTGGGCCTAGCCAGATACGCCCACATTCCATGAACAGTAAAACCCAGACTAGAACTCCTCCAGCTGCATAAGGGAAATCCTGTCTTTGAAAGTATGTTTTCAGGTGAAGCGTAGCTAGGTTTTGAACCATGATTACGCGACTGAGAGGCTGGAGACCCCAGGGTTTGTAGCTGGTGTTTGGAACAGTAGCATTGCTGTGTCCCCTCCACTCGATTGGCAAGAAGTGGCTCCTGTAGATGTGGGAGATTAGAGTCGAAATTAGAGTGGTGCTGGAAAAGCACAGCAGGTCAGGCAATATCCGAGGAGCAGGAAAATCGACGTTTCGGGCAAAAGCCCTTCATCAGGAGTTTCTGTTCTTTGTCTGTTCTCAGCAAGCAGCTTCAGGCTTGCGTCTGGGGAGAAGCCAAGCTTGGTTTTCAACGTTAACAGCAACTTCTCCTCCCATCTGTGCCTTTAAGCAAGGTACATTCATATTACATTCCAGCTGAGCCACAGGACTGTTGACGTAGATTTCAAGGAGAGGTTAATGAGGGATATTCTAGCCCTCAGTGCCCAGAACTCCCAATACTGGTACAACGACATTCCAGTCAAATGGGTATAACTGGGTCATAGGTGAAGCTGCAGAGGGACACACCTGGGAATATTGACAGTTAATAAGTCAGTAGATAATGAAGGAATATAAAAATAAGTCAATTCATTAATCATGGGTGACTTTAATCTTCAAGTTGAGAAAACTTAAGTTAACAGAGAAAGCCACAAGGAAGAATTTATTTGTGTGTGGGCGTATTCAAGACCATTTCCTTGAATAGTGAATCCAACTGTGCTGTTGTGGGCCGGGCAATGTGTAATGAGGCAGGTTCAGTGAATTATTTCAGAGGAAATCATCCTCAAGGAAGCAGTGACCACAACATTGCAGAATTTATCTTTCAGTTTGAGAGTGACAACCGTGGGTCACAGACAACTGTGGTAAACTTCGATCAGGCTAATTGTCAAGGGATGAAGGCTGGGGTGGACTGGGAAAGGAGGTTAGCAATTTTTTTTTAAAAACAGTGAATAAACAATGATAAATATTTGAGAAAATAGTTCATAACTTCAAACAAAGGTACGTTCAAATAAACTGGCCAGGTTAACCAAGGAAGTTGAGACTTGGATAAAATGGAAAGAAAATAACATGATGCGATAAATTTTAGTGGTAAACCAGACAATTGGGGACGTTTTAAAAGCCAAAATAATGACAAAAATGAAGAGGGAGAAAACCAACTATGAGGGTAAAATAGCAAGTAATATAAAAGCAAATAATAAGGTACTGTTTAAATGTATAAAATGAATGTGAGAAGCCAAAATGAACATCAACCTTTCAGAGGTCTGTGCGACCAAAATAATAATAAGGGAAAATTGAATGTTTCCTCTTGAGGGAGAGCCAGCATTAGAGGGCATAGTCTCAGAGTAAAAGGTCACCCAGTTAAGACAGAAATAAGTCTTTTTTTTCCCTGTAAGGGTAGTGAACCCATTGAATACTATTCCACAGAGAACTGTTGAGGCTAGGTCAATATTGAAGTCTGAGAAAGACACATTTTCAATCATTGAGAGAATTTGAGGATTATGGGCCAAGGCAGGAAAGTAGGGTCCAGGATTATCAGTTGAAAATGTGTTGCTGGTTAAAGCACAGCAGGTCAGGCAGCATCCAAGGAATAGGAAATTCGATGTTTCGGGCATAAGCCCTTAGGATTATCAGATCAGCTAATGACAGGATGGCGAGATTGGTGCACTTCTGCTGCTATGGGTTACGGTCACCTCTCTGACCACACCCCCCCCCCCCCCCCCCCCCCCCCCCCCCCCGGAGCAATCAGTGAATTTAGGAGCCAATTGTTGGTACGTTTGCAGATGGCACCAAAATTGGTGGTGTAGTGGACAGCAAAGAATGTTATGTCAGAGTCTAACAGGACCTTGATCAGATGGGCCAATGGGCTGTGGAGTGGTAGATAGAGTTTAATTTAGATAAATGGGAGGTGTTGTATTTTGGAAAGGCAAATCAAAGCAGGACTTATACATTTCAGAGTAGGGTCCTCGAGACTATTCCTGAACAGAGAGACCTTGGAGTGCAGGTTCATAGCTCCTTGAAAGTGGAGTTGCAAGTAGATAGGATAGTGAAGAAGGTGTTTGGTATGCTTTTCTTTATTGGTCAGAGTATTGAGTACAGGAGTTAGGAGGACATGTTGCGGCTGTACAGGACATTGGTTAGGCCACTGTTGGAATATTGCATTCAGTCCTGGTTTCCCTGCAATAGGAAAGTCGTTGTGAAACTTGAAAGGGTTCAGAAAAGATTTACAAGGATGTTGCCAGGGTTGGAGGATCTGAGCTAAAGGGAGAGGCTGAACAGGCTGGGGCTGTTTTCCCTGGAGCGTCGGAGGCTGAGGGGTGACCTTATAGAGGTTTATAAAATCATGAGGGGCATGGATAGGATAAATAGACAAAGTCTTTTCCCTGGGATCGGGGAGTCCAGAACAAGAGGGCATAGGTTTAGGGTGAGAGGGGAAAGATATAAAAGGGACCTAAGGAGCAACCTTTTCACTTAGAGGGTGGTACGTGTATGGAATGAGCTGCCAGAGGATGTGGTGGAGGCTGGTACAATTACAGTATTTAAAAGGCATCTGGATGGGTATGTGAATAGGAAGGGTTTGGAGGGATGTGGGCCAAGCGCTGACAAATGGGATTAGATTAGGTTAGGATATCTGGTCGGCGTGGACGTGTTTGGTCCAAAAGGTCTGTTTCTGTGCTCTGTGTCTCTGTACATTGGAATAGTCTGGCTGCCAGAGTGACCAGGATTTCTGCTTGCATTTACCTTTGTTTTAAAACTTCTCTCTCTGTCTCAGGTTTGGTTTTGTCCAAGACAAGTACACTGCCTCAGCCTTTAACTTCCCTGCGGAGAACAAGCCACAGTATATTCATGTCACAGGTGAGTCGCAGCTGTCGGGGGGGGGGGGGGGTCCCAGCTCGGTATCTTCACATGGCTCTCAGAGTGACCATGTAAGGGTCCACTTCACCAGGGAATATGGTTATGGATCAGACCAAACTCCAGCAAAACATACCGAGGAAGTAGCCTAGACTCTAGATGAAGGAAGTGAGGCCACTCTGGCTGAGTTTGTAGATGATAACAAAAGGGACAGGTAACACTGACGCGGTGGGGAGGCTGCAGAAGGATTTGAACAGGTTCGGAGGGTGGGCAGAGAAGTGGCAAATAGAGTACAATGTGGGAAAGGGTGAGGTCGTGCACTTTGGTCGGAAGGATAGAGGCGTGGCTCATTTTCTAAATGAGGAGAAAATTCAGAAATCTGAAGTGCAAAGAGACTTGGGAGTTGTAGCCCCATATTCTCTCAAGGGAAACTTGCAGGTTGAGCCAGTAGTTAGGGAGGCAAATGCAATGATGGCATTTATTTTGAGAGGACTGGAATATAAAAGCAGGGATGTACTTCCGAGGCTGTGGTCCACATTTGGAATATTGTGCACAGCTTTGGGCCCCATATCTCAGTAAGGGTGTGCTGGCCCTGGAGCGTGTTCAGAGGACGTTCATGAGAATGGTCCTAGGAATGAAAAGCTTAAGATATGAGGGACATAGGAGGACTCTGGGTTTATACTCGATGGATGAGGGGGTGGGGGGAATCTAATTGCAACATACAGAATACTGAATGGCCTGGATAGAGTGGACATTGGGAAGATGTTTCCATTGACTAGGAGAGACTAGGACCCGAGGGCACAGCTTTAGAGTAAAGGACAACTGAGATGAGATAAGGAGAAACTTCTTCAGCCTGAGAGTGGTGGATCTATGGAATTCATTGCCACAGAGGGCTGTGGGGGCCAGATCATTGAATACAGTTAAGACTGAGATAGATAGGTTCTTGATTGTCAAGGGTTACAGGGAGAAAGTGGGAGAGTGAGGTTGAAAAACTTATCACCCGTGATTGAATGGTGGAGCAGGCTCGATGGGCCGAATGGTCTAATTTCTGCTCCTGTATCTTATGGTCTATCACCTATTTAAAGGCAAGAATAAGGAGCTGTATTCCAGATGTGATTCGATTGGTCAAATTACTAGGCTTTAAGCAAAGCCCACTTTATTCATACACCACAGTTAAAATACAAGCAACAAAAAAGAAGGGTTAGCATAACTTTACCCCTATCGGGACACTTAACAAAATAACATATCATTTAACTGCTGCTTATCAACTGTTCCAACAGAGCAGCATCCCATAAACACAGTCTTGGCACAGGCAAATTCGGCAAAACAGATTTCCTTTCCTTGCTGTCTCCAGTCCAGGAGAAGGAACACTGACAAATCTAGCAGCAGAGAGAGAGCTCAAGCGTTTTGCAACAGCAGAGTGAGACAGCTGTATCGGGCAGCTTCAACTCCAAAAACCCCAACTTCACCACTGAAAGCAAAACTAAAGCCCTGGCTCTGTGTGAGCCTGACTCCACCCAATCACGCTAATTTTTGAAAAAAACCGCAAAGCTGTTGTTTTGCTTTGGATGGAGCAGACGTCGAAAGCACCATTTTCCCACCCTCTGTTCAAGAGTGCCAGGACACAACAAATCCCACCTCAAGTCAGATTCCATCACAGTCTGTTCTCTTGCCCTCCTGTCACCCACATACACAAGCTGCATCACCTCCGTATTTACTGTTCTCCGTTGGGTAGCTGCAGAATTGAAGAGCTTTATTCCATCAAAAGTAACATTTTTTTTCTTAATCCTCTGTTTGTTTTGCCTCCCAGTTATATTCTCCTTTCTTTGCCTCCAGCTGAGAGCATTGATCCCACTGTCCCTGACGTAACGCTGAAATTATTACGGTGCAGGGAGAGAGGCCATTCGGCCCTTCACTGTCTTCCCCAGAGGTCTGTGCTGAAACCCTACACACTGGATGATTATTTAAAGAGAAAGATTACCTTCTTTCCTGTCATGGGGCACGCAGAGCCATGGGCAGTACTGCAACTGAGCACTAAGCAGCATCTTCTAGAAGTTCATTGTCACCTCCCTGCTGTTGTATTCTATGTCCCCATTAATGAAGCCTTGAATACTGTATACTTTATTAACTGCATTCTCGGTCTGTCCTGTGAGGTATGCACATGGCTTCCCTGCTCCTGCACACCATTTAGCAATGTCCTCTTCATTTTGTCCTGCCTCTCCATCAACTTTGCACCAAAAGGGATCACCCCTCTCCATTGGACTTCACCTGGAACACACCATCAACATTTCAATGTCCTTTTGAGGTTCTCTGCTGTCCTCTTCACAGTTTGTAATTCTCCCTCGCTTTGAGTCATCTGTAAACTATGAAATTGTCCCCTGTCTGAAACCATAAGGTGGTGGTGCAGATTAGGCCATTTGGCCCATCAGATCTGCTCTGCCTTTTGATCATGGCTGATGTGTTTCTCAACCCTACTGTCCTGCCTTCTCCCTGTAGCCATTGGACCCCCCTTACCGATCAAGAACCTGTCTATCTCGGTCTTCAATACGCTCAGTGACCAGGCCTCCTTAGGCTTCCGTGGCAGGGAGTCCCACAGGTTCACCAGCCTCAGGCTAAAGAAAGTTCCTCCTCAGCTCCATTCTAAACGGTCTTCCCTTTACTCTGAGGCTACCAGGATCCAAATCTTTCATCAATGTGTCCGCTCAAGCCCCTTGAAAGTGGAGTCGCAGGTAGATAGGACAGTGAAGGCGGCGTTTGGTTTGCTTTCCTTTATTGGTCAGAGTATTGAGTACAGGAGTTGGGAGGTCATGTTGCGGCTGTACATTGGTTAGGCCACTGTTGGAATATTGTATGCAATTCTGGTCTCCTTCCTCTCTGAATGATGTTGTGAAACTTGAAAGGGTTCAGGAAAGATTTACAAGGATGTTGCCAGGGTTGGAGGATCTGAGCTACAGGGAGAGGCCGAACAGGCTGGGGCTGTTTTCCCTGGAGCGTCGGAGGCTGAGGGGTGACCTTATAGAGGTTTATAAAACCATGAGGGGCATGGATAGGGTAAATAGACAAAGTCTTTTCCCAAGATGGGGGAGTCCCAAACTAGAGGGCATAGGTTTAGGGTGAGAGGGGAAAGATATATAAGAGATCTAAGGGGCAACTTTTTCTCACAGAGGGTGGTACGTGTATGGAATGAGCTGCCAGAGGAAATGGTGGAGGCTGGTACAATTGCAACATTTAAAAGGCAAGGGATGGATATATGAATAGGAAGGGTTTGGAGGGATATGGGCTAAGCGCTCGCGAATGGGACTAGATTGGGTTGGGAATATCTGGTCAGTTGGACGATTGGACCGAAGGGTCTGTTTCCATGCTGTACGTCTCTATGACTCACGTCTGCTGTTTGAGAGAAAATGGGGGCAGTGCTTGAGGGCTCGTAATGTTACAAATTCCCAAAGAAAGCTGTAGCAGAGGTTTGTTCACTGTGTCAGGGTGAAGGTGTGGGCAGTAATTTCTGCCTGGCGTGGCGATGTCGCGGTCTGCACAGCCAGCCTCTTCATGCCTTCTCACTAGGTTTCTCTGCTTGTCCCAGGTACAGTCTTCCTTCAGTTGCCGTACTCGAAACGCAAGTTCCCAAGCGGACAACAGAGACGGCGAAGGAACTCCACTAGCTCCAGCACCCAGAGCCTCTTCGGTGAGGAAAGAATTGGCTACAACTGGGCCTACAACACCATGCTCACCAAAACCTGGCGATCCAGCGCCACTGGCGATGAGAAATTCGCCGACCGGCTGCTCAAGGACTTCAGCGACTTCTGCTCCAACAAGGACAACCGCCTGGTCAGCTTCTGGGAGAGCTGCCTGGAGAAGATGCACTCCAGTGCACCCTGAGAAGGGGAGAGCCGGAATACACCAGCTGGGAATGCCCGGGCATTCTGGGATATCCAGCTGGCACCACTTCCACTTACCCATCGCCCGTCGGAATGCATTCAGCAACCAGTGAAAAGCAGCAACAGCTTTGAAAGGAATCATTGGAGGAACTCCGAGAGGAAGGAGCTGCGACTCCTCCACTATCCGGTCAAACCTCTGGATGAACAAACTGCTCTCTCAAAACGACCCGGCCTGCTTGCTACACTCTGGCCTCATTTCCAAGCTTGGCTTCAGAAGCTCATTAAAACAACAGCTCCCTGCGCTGCCTTTTGCAGTTGACTGTGCTGGGTAATGACCCACTTGGCACCCCGAATCGAGTGTTTGTTGAAGCCGTTGTATGCGGAATATTGAAGCAGTGGCACAATGCATCATGGGAAGGCAGATGTTCCAATGGGATTTGGAAATGGGAACTTGGCCAAATGTGGTCTTTGTATAAACTTTGTCTGGGGGTTGGTGTTGGACGGCACAGTGCAGACCATGAGGACTATAGACCGTGACCGCCCTCTGAATTGTGACGCGGCTCCAGAACATGACCCCTTCAGGCACTTGTACACACTGCCGACCAGAATCACAAGCTCTTTCCTTCACCGTGTCCTCTTAGTATTTTGTTTGTATTTCCCACTGTTTTGGCCTCCCTTTTAAGCACACCTAACCCTGGGGCGTGCGTTCGTCATTCGTTTGGAATTGGCTTCAAGAAGGACAAGAATCCTCCGAGGATTCTGCCGCAGGAGAGGAAGGGAGGATCCAGAGATGAGGTTAATTGGATCTCAATCACTTTGATTAAACGGACCCTAAAAATGAACACTCAAGTTTCAGTCTGTTTATATCATTTGTCCGATGGTTGTCTGCATTCCTCAGTCATCGGGGTTACGTGAACAGGTAGGCAAGGCCCAGAAACCACGCACGGGTATCCATGGCCTGGTCCTGAGTGTATGACACCAGTC